>NC_062199.1:2105314-2110314 GCF_912470025.1 Vespa velutina | reverse complement strand
TAAGTTAAAACGAAGATTTTCTGTGATCATAGAGAAAAAGGGATAAAGGGATAAAAAAGAAAGAAAGAAAGAAAGAAAGAAAGAAAGAAAGAAAGAAAGAAAGGAAGGAAGAAAGATAAAAAAAGGATGAAGGTATTTTTCAGATGGGGTTTTCAACATCAGCCCTATTACATCGACTCATTATACTTCGACGTATGTATTTCCATAAAGACTCGTTAGACACGACGTAGTCTGTCTTTCGAGGCACTTACCTGTGTGCTTGACCTTGAACAACCCCGAGTACTGTGGGTGGTAAGCTCGTGGGAAAATCATCCTCCCTCAAATTTGCCAAGAAAATTGATCTCTCTTTTTCTCTTTATTATATCTTCTTTTTTTCTTTTTTTCTTTTATAAAAAACCCCTTTAACATTATTACATCACTATTATTACGTTCCCTAGATAAGACATTATTTAATTAATGATATAAATTAATACGAAATGACGTAGTTTCATGTATCTGAAGAAAAAGAAAAAGATAAATAAAAGAAAAGAAAAGAAAAGAAAAGAAAAAAAAAAGAGAAATAGACAAATTGAAAATAAATATAATTGCATTGGAAACATTTAAATCTTCGAATCGAAATGACGGTAGTATAATTCGTTTTGTGATGTGTGTGTGTGTGTGTGTGTTTTTTTTTTCTTTTTTTTATCCTTTTTTTTTTTTTCTTCTTTTAAACTTTTCTTTTTTCCTTATTTTCTTTTCTTTTCTTTTTCTTCCATTATTACAAAATGTCATATTCTATGGTTATATCTCAAACTCTATTATTACTATGATGATACAGATAGAAACGAATTTGCAAATCTTTTAAGATGGCAATAGGAAGATACAACAATGTCAGACGCGTTGAACAGGATGGTATTACGATGTGATAGCTGGCAGCAATCAGGTAGATTCGTGTTGAGACCAAGATCGTTATTATAGTCTACTGTAATATGGTAGTCGCACCTAACCGAGGTGCCTAACTATCAGTGAAGTCGCCTCTGGCAACGAATCCACAAAGGACAGGTACGGAGGATGGGGTGGATCGTTAAAAAGTGTTCGACGAATACACACAGCTTTTAAATATTGATGATCACTGTCTAAAAAACGTGCAATAGGTAAACGAGCTCTCCGATGATTCTTCTTCTTCTTTTTTTTCTCTCTTTTTTTTTTTTTTTTTTTTTTTTTTTTTTTTTTTAACAAAACCAAAATTTTAAAAGACGATCGAAAGGCGCGACGAACGAACATGTTCTCTTAAGATTAATCCATCAAATGTTTGATGTATGGAACGTTGAAAATTAAAAAAAAAAAAAAAAAAAAAAGAAAAAAAGAAAAAAGGAAAAAGAAAATAAATAAAAAGAAGGAAATCCATGAACGTATCAAATTAAAGGAAATAAACGAAAATCGAACTATTGATAAATATCGATTGGAATCGTGAATCCAATGAAAATGGTCGGTCAAAAATCGAAAGGAAAAAGACATTAGGAATCTTGTAAGGTTATGGATAAGAGAAAAAAAGAAAGAAAGAAAGAGTAAGAGAGAAAGAGGGAGAGAGTGAGAAAGAGAGAGGATCCATAGAAGGCGGAGCACCCTGGCGCCAAGTCGCGGGGGGTCTGTTTAACCAGCACAGGCGCAGGAGTAAGCAAGCAAGCAAGCAAGCAAGCAACCAACCAACCAACCAACCAACCAAGCAAGCAAGCAAGCGAGCAAGCGAGCAAGCAAGCAGTTCGACCGTCTCACTAATACCAATAACGGACAACTCACATTCACACGTTAAAAAGACGAGGCTAAGTTATAACGTAATAGTATTAGTAACACGTACGATGGTTAACACGTTAAGTCCAGTTTCACGAATGTATTGGAGGTGGCAGTGGGAGGGCCGGGGGGGAGGGGGGACGAGGGGGGGGGGGTGGAAGGGGAATGAGAGAGGATTGGATACAGGAGGAGTTAGTTCATGGTACATCAAGACACGCACGAACACATATACATTTTAAGATCACCAGCCTGGTTATTAACTGTGGACTCTATCGTTGGAGGTGTGCTGATGGAGTCTGAGATTTGTGATTTAGATGAGCTCACCTTCGGACAGTCTTATCTCTCTCTCTCTCTCTCTCTCTCTTTCTCTCTTTCTTTCTACATCGTCATATAGTCTATCTCTCTCTAACTCCTTCTTTGAGATACCACAAGGAACGTGTCCCATCCTTCTCCTTTTCTTCTTTGTACCTCGACTCAGCAGGCTTTGTTTTAACTGTTGAAACTTTCAACGGATAGGTCCTGGGCATCAGGACCTTAACAAGCAGGTATACAACGACCTGCTGTCGTTCTCTCTACCTTTTCTTTTTTTCTTTCTTTTTACCCCCATCCCCATCGTCTCCCCCCCCACCTCCCCTCCCCCCACGTCCCACACCTCCCCACTCTTTTCTTTTTTATTTTGTTTTTTTTTTTTTTTTGTTTTTTTTTCGTTTTTTTTCTTCCTTTCATCCTTTTATACTATTCTGAATTGGAGAATTCAGGAAGCCATGGTGCGTATTCAAGACTTTATCAATGACATATAACCTACGAATAATTTTTTTATTTCTTTTTTTTTTGTAAGCCAAGGATTTATTTAACAAGTGATCAACAATTCAACGATCACGAATAATATAACTTACGTGGAAGTCTATATAAATTGATAAAAACGTATAACGAGCGAAAAAGGAAAAAAGGAAAAAGGAAAAAAGAAAGAAAATGGAAGACGAGGAGATGTCTTAAGACTTTTTCTCACTGTTTATGGCGTTTCCTCGTTCCACGATATTTTAATAACTTAAGGTTATCATGCCTTTATCCTTTTTTTTTCTTTTTTCTTTTTTCTTTTTTTTTTTTCTCTTTTTTTTTTCTTTTTTTATTTCCCATCTCTATCTCTCTTACTCTCTTATCTCTATTTCTATCTCTATCTCTATCTCTATCTCTCTTTCTATCTGTAAGTGATAATACACTGTAATTAACAATTTACCGTAATAGAATATCAAAGCAATAATATAATAATATAATCCCGCGTATGTAAGGCTTGCGTGCCATTAGGCTTAGTCTAATAGATCGAATTAAAATTCTTTTTATTCGGATAAGAATGATTAAATTGATTATAAAAATTTCTAATCGTATACTATGTGAAAATTTTAAAATATCAATCCAGTTATTAATATCGATTATTATATTTTAAATGTATTCAAATAAATATTTAAATAATATTTAAAATATTTTCACACACATATATATATATATATATATATATATGTATTTAAAATAATACTATAATATAAATTAGAGTTAACTAAAAAGATGTCTTATTATTATAAATTAATTATCAATTTCGTTAACATTAAAAACTAATGCACCTTAAACTTAATGCATGCTGGTTTTAATATTAAACAAAAGAAAAAAAAAAAAAAAAAAAAAAAAAAAAAAAAACAAGAAAAAAAAAGAAAGAAAGGAAAAAGAAAAAACGAAAAGAAAAGAGAAGGAGAAGAAAAAGACAACAAGCAAACAACAAGCAAACAAATCAACAAACGAACAAACAAACAAACAAACGAACAAAAAAATAAAATTCTTTTTCGTGGAAACTGGGAATGGGATCTTGTATGCACTGTTGGCAATGGCGTAGGTCGATTTAATCGGTAGCCGAGAAAGGGCTCGCATAAATAAGATCTATCTCCTTGGAAACACGGGAATCCTTTACCACGTAGATAAAAGCCTTGGACACCCGGTAGATAAGGAAGCATTGCCTTTAATCGAGCCGCCGCCGGACGATAAACCGTCCACTCTCCTCCGTGACGTTCTTTAAATCCCGCATGCGGTTCCCATCGACTACCGTTTTCCGACACTTCTCGCCTCTATCGGCAAAGCCAAAGAGAGTTTTATATAAAATGCGACTCCACGGCGCCGACCCTTTTCGAAAAGAACTCGAAAAGTCTTTTCTCGATTCCTCTCTCTCTCTCTCTCTCTCTCTCTCTCTCTCTCTCTCTCTCTCTCTCTCTCTCTCTCTATCTCGCTGATATCGTTTTATTTTTATTATCTCACTGAATGGACCATTCGAATTCGAATTCAATTTCGATTTCGAATCATCAATTCATTCTTATTTTTTTTTCTTTTTTTTTTTTGTTTTTACTTTATTTATTTATTTTTTATTTATTTATTTATTTATTTGTTTCATTATGTTTCACGCAAGCTATCTCGATCTTATTTAACTAAGATAAGAAATAATTAATTTAATTGTCGTTCTGATATTGGAATTATTACGAAGTTATTTCTTTTTTTTTTTTCTTCTTCTTCTTCTTCTTTTTCTTCTTCCTTGATTTCTTTCTTTTGCCTTTTCGTTTACAGTTTGTACGATTGTACGATATTGATCGATTGCGAAGAGATAGAGCGAGGCAAAAAAAAAATTTCGTTTATCCTATCGATTAGTACAAAATCGATTGATGATTCCAAATGTAAATAGCTTCTAGCTATTGACAAATGTTAGGATCGTATTAAGAAAGAAATTGTTACGAGCTCGTAACGACTGAGTTAACCACCGGTGGTTATTATGATTGGCTCTCGAAAGCAATTTTCTCCCGGGTCTCGTATCATCGTCTTTAACTGTCATTTCAAAAAAAAAAGAAAAAAAAAAAAAAAAAAAAAAAACAAAAAGGAAAAAAAAAGAAGAAGAAGAGAAAAGAAAAGAATAAAAAAGAAGTTTGCTTTTCCGATACTTTCACCATTCGATACCATTTTAAAAAGCGTGAAATATGTATAATCTAATAGTTGCTACGAATACAAGTAAGGTTATCCATCATCGGTGGTTTTCTATCCTCTGTATTAGAGGTTGCCTTGATTTCTTTCGAAAGAAAGAAGAGAGAGAGAGAGAGAGAGAGAGAGAGAGGGAGGGAGAGAGGTAATAGTTAAAGGATAAGATAAAGAGAGAAAGAAGAAACGACATCTTTGTTTGGATTTTGCCAGGGTGGCCTAAG
>NC_062199.1:2077814-2100314 GCF_912470025.1 Vespa velutina | reverse complement strand
TAAACAATGCGAAGTACGGAATAATACAATTAGAAGCTAGACTTCGCAATTTCCTTCTCCTTTTTTTCTTTCTCTTTTTCTTTTCCCTTCCAATCAACTTCGAATATTTTGACTTCATTAACTCTACTTCATTATACGTATACGTATACATGTATGCACGTATACGTGTATAAATTCACAATTAATATCAGGTTATCGCAGGAGACTTGTTTCTAAAGAAATCTGTACTTCTTAGGTGAAAACGTGACTAAAAAAAAAAAAAAAAAAAAAAAAAGAAAAAAAAATAGAAGAGAGAAGTTATGGTTATGTACTGAGACAGAGAGAAATAGAGAGAGAGAGAGAGAGAGAGAGAGTTGGGATCGTTTAGCAGACTTCAGTTCTTTTTTATTTTCTTTTTACTTCCTTTTATATTTCTTTTCCTTTTTTTTCTTTTCTTTTTTTTTCTTTCTTTCTTTTCTTTTCTTTTTTCTCTCTTTTCTTTTTCTAAACTCGAACGAACAATGTATGAAGTAAGAACTACTGCAATTAGAAGCTCGACTTCGTAATTTTTTTTTCGCCGACGTTCATACGTCGGATGATTTGACTTCATTTAATCGACTTCGCCTGTACTACACGTTTTATATACATGCACAAATTCATGAATTTTTGCGACGATATTACCGGCAGCTTACTTATAACCCTTATTTTCGCAAATACTACTACTACTAATAATAATAATAATAATGATAATGATAATAATAGTAATTAAAAAAAAAAAAGAAAAAAAAAAAAGAAAAACAAGAAAGACGTCTTATTATCCGCGAAAACGTGTATTTTTCCAAAAGAATTTCAATTATACGAATCAGCTATTAAAAAAAGAAGGGGAGAAAGAGAGAGAGAGAGAGAGAGAGAGAGAGAGACAGATACCAGACTTCATTTCTCTTTCTTCTTTCTCTCTCTCTCTCTCTCTTTGTCTCACTCTCATTTTCATTTTTTTTTACGTCTCGAAAAATTTTTCCATCTTGAAAAATTTTCCAGAAGAGGTAAGATAATTAAATACCAACGGAGAGCTAGACCACGCAATATTTGTTTTTTTTTTTTTCTTTCTTTCTTTTTTTTTCTTTTTTTTTTTTTTTTTTTTTTTATTTTCAAGAACACCGGATATGACTTCATTAACTCTACTTCTTTCTACACGTATACGTAGACACACACAGTTATAGTCGATAATGGACTACTTCAATCAATTTCACGCTGGTAGAAGAGAAGACCTTTCATCAATCTCTAAGTAGGAAAAATTATGATTGATCATTAGAAATATTTATCTGCGATTTGAGACATTAAATTATGATAAATATAATTCAATGTCTCAAAATCTTCACATTAATATTGAATTTTATAAAAGGAAGGAAAAAAGATAAATTGATCGATCATCTGCAAAGCAAATAAAAAATAGCTTTTTTTGTCCTTGATTAATGAATTTTATATAAAAAATAAAGAAAAGAAACAAAAATCTATTGTAACATATCAGAAACAATCGTATATTATATAGATGTTTAAAAAATATTCGATTAAATAAGAAGATGATCTCTTTCTCTTTTTTTGGATCTAAACTATAAACCTCTAAAATCTAATTCAATTATTAACATAAATATTAATTCTTTTTATTGCATACACAAAAATAAAGTATATAAATATAAATATATATATATATATATATAAATTAAATAAAAAAATATAATAAAATATATAAAAATGTGCAAAACATGGACGTTCAATAATGTATATAATGTATATACACATATACATATTTATATTTGTCTTCTATAGGTATATAAATTCATGAGTTTACATAAATTCTTAACTTTACTAACTTACAGTGATATTACCAGCAGCCTTACCGTACAACCCTTCTTTTCGTAAAATTCATGGTCAAACAAGAAAAAAAAAGAAATCATATACGTCTCGTTGGCCTCTTTCAAAAGAATTTCAATCGTATGAGCTGCCTACCAAAAGAGTGAGAAAGAGAGAAACCGAGAAAGAGAGAGAGAGAGAGAAAGAGAGTGGCAAGCTTTTTCTTCTTCTCGTGAATTTCTTCTTCTTCTTCTCTCTCTCTCTTTCTTTTTAGTCACAGCACCTACTACTCCCTCGCAATGAAGCAGACCAACATACAAGCGGCTTCTTTGACTAAATTGAAAACACCCGTTGGATTCGGCTAATTACCGAAACATAATGAGCACTCGTTCTCTCTCACTCACTCTTTCTCACTCTCCTCTCTCTCTCTCTCTCTCTCTCTCTCTCTCTCTCTCTCTCTTTCTCTCTTTCTCTCTTTCTCTCTATTTTTCTTTTTTTCTCTTGTACGCCGATTTAGACGTTTCGCCGCTTCTTACCCACCCTCCCCCCACCCTCTCCCCTTTTACTCTCGTTCTTTCTATCTCTCTCACTCTTTTTCTTGGCGCCAAGAAGATGACGAATACACGGAAGGTCCCTTCAATTCGCGGATTTCTGACTCCTTTTTCTTTTTCCTTTTCTTTTTCCTCCACTTTTTATTTCTTTTCTTTTCTTTTTTCTTCTTTTCTTTTTTTTTTTTTGACGTTTTTCTCATTCACTTGTTTTTTCCCTTTCATTCCTTTTATTATTCGTCAAAATGTCAAGAGGATTAGATCGATTGAAATCTTGCCTTTGATATCGATCAATGATAATTCTAACTGTTAGATCATTTAATAATTTAAATGTTCGTTAAAATTCAATTTTCTTGCTTTTTCCTCTTCTTCTTCTTCTTTTTTTCTTTTTCTTTTCTTTTTCTTTTCTTTTCTTTCGTCCAATTACTGTAATATAGAATGCACGTAGAATGATTTTTTAAAAGCGTCGAATCTATTTGACACATTTGATACATTTTTTTCTTGTTTTATTTTCTTTTTTCTTTCTTTTTTTTCTTTTCTTTTTTTTTTTTTTTGTCACATTAACGTAAAATCATTCGAACGAATTGATTTTTTCTCTCTATCTCTATCTCTCTCTCTCTCTCTCTCTATATATATATATATATATATTTCGTTAGAAGTCGTGTGTCATTGGATTTTTTAATGCACGAAATTGAAATGACATTTTCAATTGAATCCTAAGAATACGATTGGTGGTTAAATTTATTGTCGAAAGTATCGAAACATTTTATTTTCTTTCTCCTTTTCTTTTTTTTTCGTCTTGTTTTTCTCCGGGAAAAAAAAAACGAGAAACACGAGAAAACCGGGGAAATACACGTATACGTACTTATTCTCATTCATTTTTCTTCTCGATTTAAATGGTCTGGATCGATCGATCGATTTTTCATAGACAAACTTTGATCGGATCGATGAGCGATCGACACGAACAAACGTTCGTCCTTGAAATTAAATAAGATGAAAGTAAATCTAATACGTCGATGAATTCTCGGCATATTTTACGAGATTTTAACTTCGATAGAAGCGTCGTTCGACTTGTTGTGTCGATCTTCTACCATCTGTTGCTAATTAAGACAGTCTTATAAAAAGTTACATTTCGTTAGAAGAAACTTAAGTGGATTGTGCGTGTGTCAGGTCTCCTTGAAATACCCTTTTTCCAAGGAATTATTAATTTCTTTTCTTTCTTTCCTTTTTTCTTTTTTTTTTTTTTTTATTTGTTTTTTCTCTTTTTTTCTCCCTTTTTTTTTTTTTTTTCTTTCGAACTTCGCACTCTTTTAATAATTTACATGCATAAGTCAGACGAATCTTACTTAATAGATTCATTTGTTTAATTACTCGCAATGAATTTTAATTCGAGATATCATTGAATTGAATTCGTAAAAGTACATTGTAGGTCAATATAAGACAAAAAAAAGTATATATATATATATATAAATATTAAGTGAGATTAGAGAAGAAAAAGAATTAATAATCTAAACGTAGCATCTGTCGTATAAAACTAACAGCTGAAACGATGAAATAGAATATAACAAAATAGAATACTTTGAGTATGATAAATAATGAATGAAAAGAAAAAAAGAAAAAAAGGAATCGAAAATTAGAAAACAGGAAAGATTAGAAACGACATAAATTCTTATTATCTTCGACTAATCTGATCTAATTCAATCAAATTTTACTTCTCCCAAATACGAAGCAATCATCGACGATACGATAATAAACTTTATTTATAAAACGAATGTATCTATAAATATATTGAACAATGTATCCTGTGCGATGATTTAAACGCACGAAAAAAAAAAAAAAAAAAAAAAAAGAAAAGAAAAGAAAAGAAAAAGAAAGAAAAAGGAAAAAAGAGAGAGAGAGAGAGAGAGAAGAAAAAGATGATTCCTTGAGAAAAATCGGTATTGAACCAAAAAAAGAAAGAAAGAAAGAAAGAAAAGAGTAAAAAGAAAAAAAAAGGGGAAAGGAAAGAAAAAAATGTTTGGCGGAGGGTGAGGTAGGGGGAGGGGGGGAGGAGGAGGAGGAGGAGGAGGAGGAAGAGGGGGGGAAAAAAGAGAGTCGGCACGAAAGTAGAAGCAGAAATCGGTTGGCACTTATTTGCTCGTACGCACGTCGATATCTTGCCGATGGGAGAGAGAAAGAGAAAGAGAAAGAGAAAGGAGGAGGAGGAGGAGGAGATGAAGGTGGAGGAAGTGGTGGAGAAAGAGGAGGAGGAGGAGGAGGAGGAGGAGGAGGTGAAGGTGGTGTTGGTGGTGACGAAAGGGAGAGAGTAGAGAGGGTAGAGAAGAAGAGGGTTCATAGTGTGATGTCGGTGTGCCGCGATCGGCCGACATCAGAGGCGCCGCCGCGCAAACTCTACTAATGGACGTTCGACGGGTGAACAGGCCGAACCAGAAGAGGACCGACGAAAGAGGAGGCTCTTTACTGTTTGTCGTTTGAATGTTTTAGGACCTCTGCTTAACCAACTTACTTACTGCCTCTGTAGGAGACACTCGCTGCCGTGTTTGCACGGAATGCTTTTTTCTCTCTCTTTTTCTTTTTCCCTCTCTCTCTCTCTCTCTCTCTCTCTCTCTCTCTCTTTCTCTCTTTCTCTATCTCTATCTCTATCTCTATCTCTTTCTATTTCTCTCTCTTTATTTTATCCCATCAATCTTTCTCTTTTTCTATTCTCTATTCAATTTTCAACTCTCTTTTTTCCATTCTCTCTTTCCTCTTTCTTTTTCTTTTTCTTACGCGTTCTACTTTTCTATCCGTCCGTCTCCCTCTTTCATTCTATTCCCCTGCCCCATATATATATATATATATATATGTCTTTCTCTTTCATTTTGTTTCTCTGTCTGTCTATCTGTCTGTCTGTCTGTCTATCCTTCTTTTTCTATTCTTTTTCATTTTATTTCTCAATCTCTATCTTTCTCACATTTTTTCTATTTTTTTTTTCTTACCATTTTTCATATTTCTTTGCTTCTTTCTCTTTCTTATTTTTCTCCTCTCTTATTATTTTATTCTATTTTGTATTTCTATTCTTTCAATTTGATATTTCTATGTCTCTTTCTCTCTCTCTCTCTCATTCTTTTTCGTACTGCCTTTCTTGTTTCTTCTTCTAAAACTCCTTCTCATACTCTCTGATTTTTATATATATATATATATATATAATATTATTTTACTATATTTTAAAAAGTTTTTCTTTCTAATACTCTTACTTTATTTTTATTTCTCTAATAATATTTCTCGTTTCTCATTCTCAATATTCTTTCTCAAGTTTATTTTTCTCATACTCGTTCACGTTTATCTTTCGAATAATCCTTCCAGTAGTAATACTACTAGTAGTAGTAGTAGTGGTAGTAGTAGTAGTAGTAGTAGTAATGCCGGTGGCAGTAGTAGTGGTATTGATTATTCTTCATCATTTTTTTTATTTCTCATATTTTCGAATCGATTCTTTGAAGTTTTTACCGAAAGAAAGTCTCCCAAGAGACACCTTTCGTGCCACTCGAGACACCAGAAGAACAAGCGAATATCCTTCGACGACAGATATGCCTTGGCAAACACAAACTGCTTCCAGAAGTGACCTAAACCTCTCCGAGTAGTGTCCTTCTCGTCTTGTCTTCAATCTTCCAACTCTTATTTCTTCGGTTCCCTTTCACGCTCCTTTCATTTTATTTCTATTCTTTTCTTTTTATTTTCTCCCTCTCTCTCTTTCTCTCTCTTTCTTTCTGTTTCGTTTATATTATATAATTTACTTAAATATTCACAAAATTTAAATCAATTAATTAACAATTACAAAAATAAGATATAAACTCGACAAATTTATTATAGCGTATAGTTCAATAATAATAATAATAATAATAATAATAATAATGTATTTAACATTTAATATTTTCCAATAAAAATTTCTAACGATCTAATAGCGAAAGAGCTTCTCGATTTTTTTTCGATGATATGTTACGAGTAAATCTAATTCATTTTGTCAATGTTACGTTAACGTCGAAAGATTTCGATTAAAAAAAAAAAAAAAAAAAGAAAAAAAAGAAGAGAGAAGAAAAAAGAATGATAATAATAAAAATAATAAAGGAGAGAAAAAACAAAATCAAAAAAGTGATTTCGTCGATAAATAAAAGAATATTCTCAAGAGAGATAGAAAAGTAAGTGCGCGAGAATGGAATGGAGCACAGAATAAAAAAAGAAAAAAGAAAAAGAAAAGAACAGAAAAAAAGAAAAAGGAAAAAAATGGAAGCCATTCGTGCGATCGTGCGACGTCGTCATTACATCGGATTATTGAGAACCGAATCGCGATAGAGCTCGTTGCTGAACTCGGAGGTTATCCGTGTGTCTCTCGAAAGGGTCGAGAGCGATAGTGCGTTCCGATAATTCAAGAGCAAGAAAGAAAAAAAGAGGGGGAGAGAAAGAGAGAGAGAGAGAGAGAGAGAGACAGAGAAGAAAAAAATGAAACGACGACAGATTAATACGAAGATCCAGGAACGATCCTATTTGTCTTTTTCAACGAGCTAAGATTTTACGAATTTAAAAATAATTAATTAAAATGGAGAATAGTGTCTACTTTTATAGAAAAAAAAAAAAACATATATACATATATATATATATATATATATGTACAATTTTTATAAAAATACAGATGTACTTTTAATTCTTTAACGATCGCAAATTGTTTAATTAATTTAAAAATTGATCGAAATGTTTTTATTTCTTTCTTTTTTTTTTTTCTTTTTCTCTGGAGAAACGTTATACAATTCGTTTTAGATTTGCGATTAGAAATTTCAATATACATAATCTACGCGTTAACGCATTACGACTAGTTAACTTTTTTTTCTTACGAATTCGTTGCTATTAGGTATTTATGATTTATTTATTTTTTTTTTTCTTTTCTTTTTCTACGAGCACATTCTCGTTGATTGTTATATAAAAGTAATTACGAGTTCAGTTTGATTAGAAATGTACGTCCAGGAAATTTATTAAGAAAATAATAATATTATTACGATTGATTATCAATTTGAATAATAATTTCCTTCCTGATAATTAATTCCGATCGTAACGATCGTAAAACTTCGAATCGATTTGAATATAATAAATGTTACACAATTTCTAATTCTTTCGAATAGGTTCACATCGTTATTAGATTTCCATTAAAGGATAGATCACACTTATCTTTAATTTTCTTTTTATAACCCTTTCAACCCTATTCAATCTCCCTCTCTCTCTTTCTCTCTCGTTCTTTCTCTTTAACCGATAAAAAAAAAAAAAAAAGAAATACCAACATTCGTATATCATTAACATCACTATTCTTCCTTCACTTTTTTTCTTTGTTCTTTTTTTTCTTCTCTCTTTTTTTCGAAAGATATCTCGTACTCGCTCACTTCAATGGGTGGGGCGAATGATAGAAGAGAGGAGGGAAGATACGGACGGGGTGAGTTCGATAAAGCTGACCAACAACAATGGCGCTGATTGAAAGCGATTATATCAGTCCAGTTCTCTCTCTCTCTCTCTCTCTCTCTCTCTCTTTTTTTTTTTTAACCCTCGATGATACCTCGAAATGTTGTGCCAGTGTGCTCGACACCAGAGGATTCATTTCCAGTCGAGGTGTTACGACCCTGTGATTTTCTCATGGCGAGGTCAAACGTATAAAAAAAAAAGAGAAAAAAAAGAAAAAAGATAAAAGAAGAGAGAGAGAGAGAGAGAGAGAGAGAGAGAGAGAAAAAGAGGAAAGAAAAGAAAAAGGGAAGGAAGCCGGAAGGCTGAAAGCTCTGGCAAAACTAAACCCCTCGATGAACGAGAAAAAGAGAGAGAGAGAGAGAGAGAGAGAGAGAGAATCTAGAGAACCACCCCCTTCGTTTCCAGGCCGAGTTTATTGTCCCATGGAACACGAACTACCGGCCGAGAAAAACTGCCTTCGTACTTTTAGCTTCGCTTGATAATCCCTCTGCTCCTTCTTTTTTCTTCTTTCCGTTCTTTTTTCTTCTTTTTTTTTTTCATATTCTTCCTTTTTTTTTTTTTTTTTTTTTTTTATATTCTTCCATTTTTTATTTTTTTTTTTTCTTTTTTCCTTTTTTTTCCCCCATTTTTCTTGCTCACTTTTTCCTCCTCCTTTTTTTTTATTCTTTCCTATTTTCTTAAATATGGAATGGAAAGGTAGAAAAATTTTTTTGAACCTTCTCCTTCTTTTATTTATTTATTTATTTTGGTTTGTTTGTTTGTTTTTTATTATTATTTCATTCACGATCAGAATTATACTTGAATTATGCGTGAACTTTGATTTACACATATATAAAGAGAAATTCTATTTTCTCGGATTGTTCATATCACTCGATAACTTTTTTCTTCTTCTTCTTCTCTTTTTTCATTTTTTTCTTTTTTTTTTCTTTTTTTTTTTCGTTGCTAAATAAAACGTGAAATTATTGTCGTCTTATTTAATTTTTTGTTTTTTTTTTTTCCTCGACTATAGTGAAACAATAATTTCGTGTAACCTCGTATATACGTGCGTACGTGCATTCGTTTATTTATGTGTATAATTTTTTTCTTTTTCTTTTTTTTTTTTCTATTTTTTCTTGCGAAGGAATTAGAATAAAGCAAAACTCTTGGAATATTTCGAATAATCTCTCTCTCTTTCTCTCTCTCTCTCCCTCTCTTTCTCTCTCTCTCTCTCTCTCTCTCTGTCTCTCTCTTTGTCCCTTTTTTTAACTACCGATGAAAACCTTTTTTTTTTTTCTCTCTTTTTATCTCCCTTTACGTACGCACACATATATGAAACATGGACGCATATACATGTGTATCAAATATGAACGACAATTTCACACTTACAATCTTTTCGCATCGGTGAACACAAGTATACCATGTTATAGCATTTTTCATCTTTCTCAAACATATATCTACATATTTTCAAGTGAAAGAGAGAGAGAGAGAGAGAGAGAGAGAGAGAGAGAGAGAAAGAGAGAGAAGGATAGAATACCATCAAAGGAAGCTTCTTTTCTACCCTTCGATCAAGGGTGACGTTTATTTTGTCTTTTCTCTCTCTCTCTCTCTCTCTCTCTCTCTCTCTCTCTCTTCTTCTTCTCCTTTTCCTCCTTCTGCTTTTTTTTTCTTCTTTATTTTTTTTTTTTTTTTCTTATCCATAAGCAGGCAGAGCAAAGGTAAAAAACTCAGTGCTTTTCGTTGAAAACGTTTTCCTTCCCCTTAGCATCTCTCTCCTCAATGAACAAAAGCTTTGGGTAGAAGAGGGAAAACGACGATTTTTCGCATAAGCACGCGTCTCTGACGTAAGCAAAAGCCAGGAGCCGAAAATACCAAGCGTTTTGCCATATATTCGTGAAGGGATCTAGAAAGAGAAAGAGAGAGAGAGAGAGAGAGAGAGAGAGAGAGAGATTTTTTGTTAGTTCTTAGCTTTTTATGTACAGAGCGAGTGTGTACATAAAAAGCATTGCATTGTTTTTTCCTTACTCTATGAGAAATCGATCATCATTCCTCTGATTTTTCGAGAACGATTTATCGATTATTTCAATATCGAGTACGAGTAAGTAAGTACTTACTTATACCTACTATTTCTATTCCCCTCATCTCCATCTTTTTTTTTAATCATAGATTTTCTTCTAAGAGAATACTTTTTCGCAGTAGTTTCATCGAGTAGAGACGATATCTTTATTTCTTTATCTCTTTCTGAATCATTTTTATTATTAGATTTTTAATTGTTATGCTATATTCGTAATATTCGCCATTTATTCATTTATTTATTTATTTATTTATTTATTCCTTTTTTTTTTTTTTGTTCTCTTTATTAATCATCAATTAATTTTTATTAATATTAAATATTGCGATATTTTTTCCTAACAGATCAGATAACGAATAAGTAAATCTTTTTTATTCGAAAATTGTTTTCCCATCGAAAATAAGATCCTTAATGAATCTTGAAATAATTCGATTTTATTATACATTTTAATATACCTTTTATCTTATCATTATTTCTATTATATTATTTATATTTCATCCTATTGTATATAACGATTTTATAATTTTAATAGATTTCATTAGCTGATGATAATTTAATCATAATATATTCATTCGTACGCTTATATTGCCTATTTAGTTTTTAGTTTGACAAAAATCAAAAATCAAAAAAAAAAAAAAAACAAAAAAAGAAAAAGTAAAGAGAATGAAGGAAATTAAAGTTGGACGCATTGATGTAAATAATGAAAAATATTTATAAATGGCGCAATTTAAATTGCGCGTCTTTGTAATTCGGAGAAGTATTAATCCATTCGTAAAAATGAAATCTTGCAGGAGTGCGATAAAGTGAATATCCGAAATCGATTTGAAATATCTAGAGTGCCAGATTATATATTCGTATAACTCATAGATATACGCGACTTCTTGAGACTCGAGACACTTCGGAGGGATTAAAAAAACGAAAAGAAAAAAAAAAAAAAAAAAAGAAAAAGAAAAAAAAAAAAAGAAAAAAGAAAGAAAACGGGAATATTTTTCGATTTGTTCATTTTTCCTTTTTTCTTTTTTGTTTCTCTTTCTTCCTTTCTTTTTAATCCTCTCTTTTTTCTCCTCCAGGATGAAAAAGAAAAATAAAAAGACAAAAAATATCGAGTGTACGTACGGCGTATAATACTTCTTCATTCGTGAGATTCGACGATCGAGAAATCGCATTTTAATACCGATAACGTTTATCTCCGTCGCACAGTGGCTTTATTCAATATTATTCGCAGTAACTATCGCGTTAATTCTCATCTAATTTTTCGTATTCTAATTGAATTCTTTATATCTTCGTATAATATTCTCTCACGTTTCTAAATTATTTAAATATAACTTTTTTTCGATAATAATAATAATAATAATAATAATAATAATAATAATAATAATAATAATAATAATAGTAATAATATAATAAATTTCGTTCGATTATTAATCGAAAATATTTCTTAACTCAAGAATATGTCCCTATTAATATCTAATTGAATCAATCAAAATTTATTTAGAAACAAATTAATCATCTGACATCTTTCAATTCGTCTATCTTTTCTCTTTCCTTTTCTATTTCATTCATATCAAATTATTTTCAAATAATTAATAAAACTATTATTCTCATATCGTCTTCATTCAATTTTTATTTAACTTATTAAAAATCGTTCCTCGTAAAAATGTCAATCAGATTGGATTGGATCGGATCGATCGAAGAATAATTTCATAACAAATGAATTTAAGTATCACATTATAAATTCTATATCATTCTTAAATCGGATCTTTGATTATAATGATATAAAAGATGATTTATCAATTTTCAAAGAAGATTATCTCTTTTAGTTTCCTATTTAATTCTCGTTCTTAATTTCGTGGAGCGAATGAAAAAAAGGAAGAAGAAGAAGAAGAAGAAGAAGAAGAAGAAGAAGAAGGAGAAAAGAAAAAAAAAGAAAAAAAAAAAAGAAAAAGGATGAGGGGTTGATACGATACCCTTGATGGTTTCTTTGGTAAATGTTTATGGGGTATCTTCGCACGCTATCCTTAAAAGATAAAGAGAAAGAAAGAAAGAAAGAGAGAAAGAGAGAGAGAGAGAGAGAGAGAGAAAGAGAGAGAGAGAGAGAGAACGTACATATGTACATACAAGTGTATGTCTGCTGCGTATGTGTGTGTATATGTCTGCGTGTATATGTGTGTATGTGTGATATGAATGAGAGAGAGAGAGAGAGAGAGAAGGTAAGGAAGGAACCACGAAATGTTCCACCTCGTCGCTCTCCGATTGGTCGGTTGCTCAGCTTACGTGCGAGTCGGCCATAATGCCCGTACCGGATGATGGAAAAGCCACCCCCGATTCGGTCCAATTAGCTTCCGGGCGAGTAAGTGGCAGAGGAATCCCTAAGGATTCATTCCTCGACCCACCCATCCTTCTCTCTCTCTCTCTCTCTCTCTCTCTCTCTCTCTCTCTCTCTCTCTCTCTATCTCTCTCTCTCCCTCTTGTCTTTAATCCATCTATTCATTTATCTTCAATCGATGAAAGCTTCTCAATCGACTTTTCTTAGTTATCGATTAGTTTCTATATCTGTGATTTTTTTTTTTTTTTTTATGTGGTGATAGAAAGAAAAGAAATTCTCGATCGTTTAGAATATTTTTTGAATTTATTAAACAATTTTTATATCTTCTTATTTTTTTCTTTGTTTCTTTTTTCTTTTTTGGTTTCTTTCTTTTTTTTGTAATTTTTTTTTCTTTTTTTTTTTTTCTTTTTTCTTTTTTGGAGTGATTGGCAGGAGAAAAGTAGTTTAGTGTTTGGATTTTTTTTTGCAAGATATTCGTACGTATTGAATATTATTTTCTTTTGTTTTTTCTTAATTTTTTTTTTTTTTTTTTTTTTACTTTTAATATCTAAGTTTAATAGATTTCGTTCGAGAGGAATCTCATCGTACTCTTTCTAACATTTATTTTTCGAAAGAGCAAATAGAGAGACGATGTTAATTTTTCGATGACGTTTTATTTGTTTGATACCAATTTTTAAATTAATTTTCTAAATGTAGATATATTTTAGTAAAATTGATTTCTAAAAATGTTTCTCTAGAAAAAAAAAGAAAAAGAAAAAGAAAAAAACAAAAAGAAGAAGGGAAAAAAGGAAAAAAGAAGAAGCAACAAAGATATCACAAAATTTCACAACATTTCGAAACATTTTCGACGTTGTCCAATACATCCTAATATCACAATATCCTTCTTGATCGTTCTAACAATCTCTACGCATTATTATCTCTAACAATTCGAAAAACAGAAAGAGAAAAAAAGAAAGAAAGAAAGAAAGAAAGAAAGAAAGAAAGAAAGATAAAGAAGATCTCTCTTCCATCTGTGGGGAAATAATGTTGGTCGTAAAAAAAGGTGGTCCTTTCTTAAAGTCCAGAACACGTTCCAGGTTAAGTCTGGTCCTCCGCCCAGGGGTAGAAAAATCCACCCCTTTTTCAGTCGGTCGATACCAGGACAACCGAGCAAGTAAGCAAGCAAGCAAGCAGGCAAGCAAGCAAGCAGGCAAGCAGGCAGGCAGGCAGGCAGACAGGCATGGCATAACATAGCATAGCATAGCATAGCATAGCATAGCACAGCAGAGCAAAGCAAAGTACAGCGCAGTAGTAGTAGCATAGTATGGTATAGCATAGCATATAGCATAGTATGGTATATAACAGCACAGTCTTTCTATCCTCCATCCTCCTCCTCCTCCTCCTTCTTCCACCATACTTCATCCTCCTCCTCTACCTTCCACCACCTCTCCTTTTCTTTTTACATTTCTCTTTCCACGTTCATTCGTGTAGGAGCGTGATGGCGTTGTGTGCCTCGCCTTTTCTTTCTCTCACCCTCGGTGTGGGTTGCCACAGCTTTTACGAAGGCTATTCGCCTTGCTTGCCTAGCCACCTTGCTTTTAGGACAAACTTACGTTCCTCTGCCGTTTCCAGCCAAGGTGGCGCCACTTTAGGTGCCACAGAACCACCCTTATAATATATATGTATCAAACTACCCTTATATGAAATAGATATACATATATGTATGTATGTATGTATGTACATATATCAGATGGAAAAGAAAGAGAGATAGATGAAAAAGAAAAAGACAGATATATTAATTAATAAATAATGTACATATCATATATATATATATATATATATATATATATATATATATATATATATATGAATGTAATATATGTAGATGATAAAAAGGAGGATTATGTAATGATAAAGAAAAGGACATATAAATGAATAAAAAATATTAGAAGTAGAAGAACAGATATATAAATAATAACATAAAAAGAAAGAGAGAGATAGAGAGAGAGAGAGAGAGAGAGAGAGAGAGAGGAAAATCAAAGTTTTTTATTGAAGAAGTTAATCCATGAATTATTTATACGTAAGATTATTTAGCAATGGAAAAATTATATATAAGTACGTTATAGTTATTTCACTTGCATACATATGTATAGTATGTGATATATGTACCATAAGCTTTACCCTGCGCTCGCGCGTGCGTCATAGTATGAACCTAGAGGCGGTGGCTATGGCTAAGAAAGACGAGGAGAAGGAGGAAAAGGGGGAGGAAAGGGAGTGGACTATAGGGTGATCTACCACATTTATATACGTGTGAATATATATGTATATATATATATATTCACACGTATATAATCGTTACTTTCACATTCATACATACCTACCTATATATACATATATATATATATATATATGTATGAATATGTATTATTATATAAATGGTAATAAAATAAATATAGATATTAAATAAAATAAGAAATCATTATGATTAATAAACTGTCATTGATAAAAAGTTTAATTAATAAAAACAAGAGAGAAAGAAAGAGAGAGAGAGAGAGAGAGAGAGAGAATGAAAAGGAAGGAAAAAATTAAAGAAGAAAGAAAGAGTGAGAGGGAGAGAGGGAAAGAGACAAGATAATATCAAAACGGATGAATACAAAGGTCGGGAAGTTCACACGAAGTAGAAGCTTCTGATGCCGATAATCGAGAGATTCAGGAATAACGTTGACGAGTTCGGAGGCGCAGTGAATAAAGATAATTAAGGAAAAAGAGAGAGAGATAGAGTGAGTGAGAGGGGAGGGGGGAAAGAGAGAGAAAGACAGTGAACATGGTATAGCAGTCGCCATTATGGTGTCGGCAATCGGCTTGGCACAAAGTGGAAATAATTAGCGCTGGACCAAGTGATAAGCGCTAATCTAAGCGTTGTCATTAGCCTATCAAACGAATATTACTCTCCCCCTCTCTCTCTTTCTTATATATATATATATAGGTATATTTATCTTTCTCATTTCTTTTAATGTCTCTTTCTTTCTCTCTTTTTCATATTTATATCAATTCGTTTCTTCTGTATTTATTTATCATTCTCTCTCTCTCTCTCTCTCTCTCTCTCTCCCTCCCTCTCTCTTTTTCGTATTTATATATCTGCCATCTTTATTTTTTTCTTTCTTTTTTTTTATATATTATTTTACAAATATATTTCTTTCTCGTACTTTCATCCTCCTCCCTCTCTCTCTCTCTCTCTCTCTCTCTCTTTCTTTTTTAATTATATTCTTGCCTCTTTCGTCATTTTTAAATCGTCAATGAAAAATAAAATAAAAAAGAGGAAGAAAAAGAAATCTCAAGTTTGATCTAAGGATCTCTGAAAGAATCTTTAAAACTCGTGACGTTTTAAAGATCTCCTCCACGAAACTCTCGGCACGCCTACGGCGACGGCAACGGCAACGGCGACGGCGACGGCGACGGTGACGGCGACGGCGACGGCGACGGCGACGGCTGCTGTGTTGAAATCGAAAATAAATACATATATATATATATATATATATATATATATATATATATATATATATATATTCATACATACATACGTACATATGTGCGAACAGGACGATCGAAGCAATTAGTATTTCTTTCGTGGCTAATCTATTCGCATTGGATTTTGCCTGACTCGTTCGCCAAAGAGAGAGAGAGAGAGAAAGAGAGAGAGAGAAAGAGAAAAAATAAATAAGAGAAGTAGGTAAACGTCGATTTAACTGAGAAAAAGAGAGAACGACGGAGAAAGAGAGATAGGGAGAACGAAAAAGAAAAAGAAAAAGAGAGAGAGAGAGAGAGAGAGAGAGAAAGAGAGAAAGATAGAAGATTGATAATAGCATGGGGAAAGACAAGGAAAGGGAAAGAGATAGATGAAAGGATGTAAAAGACAGAGACAGAGAGAAAATGAAAAGAAAAAAAAAAAGAGAAAGAGAGAGAGAAAGAGAGAAGATCTCAAACTGTCCAACGTATATATCGTTGCCACGTGAATTGACCGGGCAGATAAAAGCACACGGAGTGAGGACTCGAAGGAGAAGAAGGTAGAAGAGAGAAAAAGATAGAGAAAGAGAGAAAAGTGAGAGAATAACCTGGACCGACACAGAAGCCGACGCTGCTAATGACTCTGTCCGCGGTAATCTCTGGGTGTTATCTGTCCTGGCTACCTGGGGCCCACCTACTTTGAATCACGAACCTGTACTCTCATGCTACTCTCTCTCTCTTTCTCTCTTTTTCTCTCTGTCTCTCTTTCATTCTCGATCGGTTTCTTCTCTTTAAGCACAGAAGTCTGTCTCTGTTTGGTTCTCATTCTCTTTCTCTCTTTCTCTCTCTTACACACTCTCTTTTAAAATGAGTTCCACGACGTGGGAACCATTGGTAAAAATCATGAAATAAAAAAAAATTATAGAAACCCATCTCTCTTCTCTTTCGGATCGATCGATCGAACGATCGAACGATCGAACGAGATGGCAATAA
Source organism: Vespa velutina (assembly GCF_912470025.1). Lineage (NCBI taxonomy): Eukaryota > Metazoa > Arthropoda > Insecta > Hymenoptera > Vespidae > Vespa > Vespa velutina. Next base: position 2,083,606 of record NC_062199.1, on the reverse strand, counting down.
CGTTTCATAATAAATATCAAAAAATCGTGATAAGGATTATTATATCAGAGTACATTATTTATTCCAATAATTCGATCATTACTGTATATATATTTGCGAATATATAAAGGTTATAAATTAAATCGATGAAAAGAATTTATCGATGATGATTAATTATTATCGATTGTTAACCATTGAAACGATTTTAACTTTTCAAACGTACTTGTACTTGTAATTATTAAAAGTTATCGTTAACTGTATATTGCAAATTGTATTTATGAACAACGACAGGATTTAATTACATTATTATGATCGTTTAAATTGGCTATTTGTAATTATGAACATTGATCATAATAATGAATTGTATAATGAACGATATAGATCAATGAAAATTCTTAACGCTACAATGAATATTAATTAAATCGTTTTGAAATTAATAATCCGATATAGAATTGAGGAAAGTTGAATGATTGGGACAAAAAAAAAGATGAAGAAGAAGAAGAAGAAGAAGAAGAAGAAAAAATGAAAAGAAAAGAAGAAGAAGAAGAAGAGGAAAAAAAAATATAAGGATAAGGCACAAACGAGAACGTGTCTCTTTTATCGAACATTCAAAGATCGATTCAAAGATCCATAACAAGTTTAAAACTCATAGGAATAGTAAATATATATTGTAGAGTAGATTGGTAATTCGTATTGTAACGCACTCACATGATTAATTTATTATTTATTCACTTTGGCCATTAAGCTCCTTAAGTTTATTGATCTTTTATTATCTAAGTTCTCGTCTTAGATATCTATCTATCTATTTATCTATCCATCTATTCAATTGTCTATCTATTCGTCCGTTCTAGCTATACGTCGATTTAATATCAAAGATTTAACAAATGTATAATTTTTTGCGAGTGGAACGATTTATTAATTATTTAATTTTTTATTGCATGACGTATGTAGTCTCTCTCTCTCTCTCTCTCTCTCTCTCTCTCTTTCTTTTTCTCTTTTGTAAATATTTTGCATGAATAAAAGAGGAAATAAATTTTTGTAGGAATAATTTCTTATATTTACTATTTTCTCTCTCTCTCTCTCTCTCTCTCTCTCTCTCTCTCTCTATAACTTATTATTAAAATGAATTTTTATTATTCAAATGACAATTATTATGAACGAATGATAAAATAATATATTTATGATTAAATAGAAACAATTTTATATCGACGTTTTCTATTGTTAATTAGAGAGAAGAAAGGGGGGGAGGGGAAAAAAAAAAAGAAAAAAAAAAGAGGAGAGATGTTATAATTTTGTGAATGAAATTGAAATTAATTCGATCGATAATGGTATTAAAAATAATCTGTCCCAATGTATGCTCCCTTTATTTTTGTTCCAGACAATATTAAATTCAATGCACAAATATCAACCGAGGTTTCACCTCGTACGAGCCAATGACATCTTGAAGCTTCCCTACTCGACGTTCAGGAGTTACGTTTTCAAGGAGACGGAATTCATTGCCGTGACGGCCTATCAAAACGAAAAGGTGAGTGAACCTCGGCTTCCTTTTCTCGTTCATACAAGAAAGAGAGAGAGAGAGAGAGAGAGGTCATCGACTGATTAGAAAAGTCTCTCTGTCTTTCTCTCTTTCTCTCTTTACGATACATTATACGTATATTTACAATATATGTACTTATTTATATATATATATATACGTATATATATATATATATATATATATATATATATATATATATATATATGTATATATGTGTATGTATTTATTATATCCATAAGTGTATACGTTCGTCTCGCTTTTTTTCTATTCAATAAAAAATTAGAAAGAAAAATGAAATATCATCGTCATTTCTTGTTTCTTTTTTTTTCCTTCTTTTCTTTCTTTCTTTTTTTCTTGTTTTTTTTTTTTCTTTTTTTTTTTTTCATCCAACTCTTTCCTAATTACATAATACACATTTAATATCTATTACGTAATATATAAATTACTAACGTCGACGAAGTCATTGTTTATTAATTTATAAACAATTTGATATACATTTGGCTTTTTTTTCTTTTTTTTTTTTTTTTTGTTGTCCATCATTCGTACTACTTCTCTTCATTAAAGTTTTCTAGAATATTGAATATCGAATATCGAATCTCTCTCTCTCTCTCTCTCTCTATCTCTATCTTTTTCTCTCTCTCTCTCTCTCTCTTTCTCTCTCTCTCTCGTACATACATATGTCACGTCGATTGGTCATTTGGTATTTACTTGAAAAATAAATGCTCCCTTGTCCGGTTATTTTCATTGGCCGGTAAGTTCGATTCATGAAAAATGTGCAGAATAACGGGGATTTTATCGTTTCAACTTATTATTAAAAATTTACATTACGATTGGTATTTGTTTCTTTTAAAATTAATCGATTCGTACTCTTGGGATTTCCTATCGATTATCATCGATTGAAGTACCATTAATTATTTCATTAATCGCGTAAGATTTGTAATTTTTATACTTTTATTTTCGTTTCATTTCAATTTAACGTTAGAATTAAGATATTCGTTGTGTAATATGATAAAAATTTGTCAACAAGATAACGCATATTTTTACGATTCTAATAATTAATTGTTCATTTAATTTATTTCATTTGTTAATTTCTTTTCTTTTTTGTCTCTTTTTTTAATTAATTCCTCGCGTCGTTAGTAACAATATTTTATTATTTTTATAATCGTTTCATTGAAAAAATATCTTTTTCTATATTTAATATCATTATTGGACGTATATGTTAATTAATTGCTCGGATGGAAATTTTTATTAATGTTTTTTTTTTTTTTTATATATCTTTCAGATAACACAACTGAAGATCGATAACAATCCCTTTGCGAAAGGATTCCGAGACACTGGTGCGGGGAAGCGAGAAAAAAAGTGAGTATCGCTTTCAAAATTTTCTCTTTCATTTGTTTTTTTTTTTTTTTTTTTTTTTTTTTTTTTTTTTTTTTTATTAACATTGATTAGACAATAAAATTTTAATCGATCTTAATACGATACATTCTAGATTCTTTTCTATTGACAAAAATTTTTAATTTTTTGTCAGATATATTTTTATGTTCAATGCGATACAATATGTTTTTTATTTTTTATTTTTTTTTTTTTTTTTTTTTTTTTTTTTTTTTTTTTTTTTTTTTTTTTTTTTAATAATGATTAAAATAAAACAATTCGAATTAACAAACATATATTGGGGATGAAACCTAAAAATTTTCAAAAATTTCCAATTAATTTTCAACTTGTCGTATTATGATACGGTTAAACGATTTATTTCTTTTCTTTTTCCTTTTTTTTTTTTTTTTGTTATTATTAAATATTTATACGATACGTTTTAAATGACAAAGAGAAATTGTGGTCTAACGAGAAAAGAATTATCGTTGAGATTTTTCGAGGTTGCTTACTCGACTTTTTTTTTCCTTTTCCATTTTATGCGAGACGTAATTCTTTTTTTTTTTTTTTTGGGCCCCTCCACCTTTTTTGTCTTTTTCCTTTTTTTTTTCTCTCCTTTTTTTTTCGTTGACAAAGAAGCGAGTAATGCGGCCAATGATGAGATCCGCGTCTCGACCTAATTGATCGTGGACCTTTTTGGCTTCCCCTCGATCAGTACCATTATCCTGACCTTAGGGTCACCCTCAGAGCTAAGGGTTGCTTGCTTTCACGGGCCTCATTTGCACCCCGCATAGCCCTGACAGAAGCGTCCATTTGTATTCAATATTGCGGCTTTATGAGCTTATGACAGTGAGACCACCCCTTAAGGGATGTTACTGAGAAGGATAGAAGGACAAAGAGAGAGAGAGAGAGAGAGAGAGAGAGAGAGAGAGAGAGAGAGAGAAAGAAAGGGAGAAGGGAAGAGAGAGCGAGAGAGAGAGAGAGAGAGAGAGAGAGAGAGAGATAGAAATAGTTTTGGTTAGCTCGCCTTGCCACCAAAGGCCCATTTCAATTTTCATACTGGCAACGTAGGGGTGAAAACTCAAGTGGATTTTGATGAAGTTAACTTTTCAATGCATATGATTCCTATGTTAGCTCGGGTACTTTATGTTTTTACGATTAGAAATAATTCTAACGATTTAGATACTTAATATGGATATATTAAATACGAATTAAAGGAATATTGTGACACTCGTAGAAAATTGTGATTTATATAAGTCGTACCGTTTTATATTTTGTAAATTAAATTTTCAATAGGATTTTATAGAAATTTTTTTTTCAACGATTAGATATAGATATTGAAAATCTATGTGGATGAATTTAGATAAGTGCAACTTGGACGTCGATTAAAAAAAAAAAAAGAAAAAAGGAAAAAAAAAAAATTGAATAATATATATATCAGACGAATACTAATTTATTTTTATAAACAAAACTTTTATCAACATATCCAAGGATATCATTTATATTAGCCTGATACTTTTATATTATAATGAAGGATTAGATAATCGATTAGAAAAATTATAACAGTACAGATTTTAGACAGTAAATTTGATTGATCAACGAACTGATAACAAATTCGTTTTTTCATGCATATCGTTCGACGTTACTTTAAATTCATTTTACGAACGAATTAGATAGATATGAATTAGAAAATCGTGACGAATTTGAAAGAATTAAATTAGACGTAGATTTAGACGATCGTGATGATTTTACGTCATACAATCTTACCTTTATTATATAAGTCAAATTTCTAAAATAAATTAGAGTATTCACGTTAGCCCGAATCATTCGTGATTAGAAAATTGGAACGATTTATAGAAGTAAATTTTAAGAAATTAAATTTCCCCGTTGTCCGATATATTTCAATTCCATATTAAATATCCTAGTTCATTAATCTTCGAAGGATTATTATCGATATTAAACGAAAAATTTAGATGATTTAAATCGAAACTAAAAGACCGATCTTTTTTTTTTTTTTCTTTTTTCGGATAAAGTTAGAAAGGGTGGTGGAGAGCTTAAACAGGATGTATGCGAAAAAGTGCAACTTTGATCTCTCTCTCTCTCTCTCTCTCTCTCTATCTATCTATCTATCTCTATCTCTATCTCTATCTCTATCTCATTCTACCTCTCTTTGAGAGCAAAGAAAGAGAGAAAATTTCTCATGGAAAATGAGGAGGAGCAGGTTGCTGCTGCTGCTGCTGCTGCTGCTGCTGTTGCTCGAGCTCGAACGGATAAAGAAAGGGCGAGGTTAATCGAGAAAATATGCAAAGTAGGGGGCGCGTCGTGGCAACGGCTAATTAGAATAAGGGTTAGTTTTGGCTTATGGTTTCGGTTAAGAGTGGTTGGATGCCATCGGGAAGCCACAGAGGAGCCAGGGAATGCTATGAACACGAAAGAGAGAGAGAGAGAGAGAGAGAGAGAGAGAAGTGTATTAAGAGAAGGTTGTGAGAGTGAGAAAGAGGATGGGAGGGTTGAAGAGGAAGGGAGGAACGGACAGAGATGAACCGCAAAAGAGAGAGAGAGAGAGAGAGAGAGGAATAGAGAGAAAGTTCGGGGTTGGAACATAGCCAATCATCGGATTAGCATACTGATGCTCAGGGGCGGCGCTGTCGTTAATGTGGAGGGTGCCACTTGGTGGCTTTGAATTTTATATCCTCGCTGCAGGTCGTAACGCGGGATACAAAGAACATCTTCTAAGGGTAGACGGCTGAGCTGTGGTTTTGTGTTCCGTTACTCGTCAATCGTCTTCCTGAACACGTACGCCAAGAGAACCCTGAAGTTTACTCTTCGAACTTAAATAACTACGACGAAGAAACTTCTTTCTTTTTTCTTTTTTTTTTTTTTTCTTTCCTTCCTACGGGGCTAATGA
>NC_062199.1:2070314-2072814 GCF_912470025.1 Vespa velutina | reverse complement strand
TTTCTTTTCTTTTTTTTTTTTTTCCTTTTCTTTCCAATCGATCGATTTTTATGCGATTTAATTACAGAGTGTAAAACTGCATACATACGTACATATATATATATATATATATATGCATGTTTATATAAATGAAACATATAGTTTAGAATCTGATTGAATCAAAAATTAAACGAATTATGAAATTAATCGAAAAATAATGGCGACAAATGTTTCATTTGAATGTACTAAATGAAAATGATGGTAAAAATAAAATTGCTAATTCTCAAGAATTTTAATTTAGAATTTTGTCTAATAAAAAAAAAAAAAAAAAAAGAAGAGAACAAAAAAGAAAGAAAAAAGAAACGAAAGGAAACAAAGATGAGAACAAAAGAATTGTTGCATTTCTTTTAGAAAAAAAAAAAAAAAAAAAAACAAAAAAGAAAATTACTTTCATTGTTAGATCTTTCGAACAAAGAAATAATATATATATATATATATATATATACTTATAAGGAATTTGCAACGTGATCAGCGAACGATCTAACTTTTCCAAGGATTAGAACGCACGCACGCATTATTTGTAAAACGATCGCGCAACAGTTTCACAGTTACAGAAGCCACGATCGTTCTCCACACCGCGGACCCTGGGAAATTTATTATACCTTACTTGAACCGACTATAATTCATTCCAGGGGAGAGAAAGAGATACTAGTTTTCTATATAAGCAATAGTTTCCCAGCCAACAGGAGTGATACTAACTCACAATCATACTTAGAATCGAGCCTTCCAATTCCTTTTCACCGAACGTTACCTATGTACGTGTTATTCGAGATAGAAAAAGATAGACAAAGTCTACAGGGTCGTCCATTGAAACTTTTACAACATAAACATTTCTCTAAATAAAATTATTATTATAAATATATACATATATACAATATATATATATATATATATTTTTTTTTTTATTTATGTACAGCGAAAATATTTTCTTTGATTTAAGTTTTCTTTTTTTTCTTTTCTTTTCTTTTCTTTTCTTTCTCTCTTTTTTTTCTTTTTTTTTTTTTTTTTTGAATATTCTTATATCATTAATCCAATGATATTGATATACATACGTGTTCCTTAAATATTTTCTTTTTATTATTAATTTTATTCAATATCTCAAAATTGATTTATTAATTAATGAATTATATTTAAACGAGATGAATTTAATGAGACGATCAAAAATATTGTATTAATGGCTCCATTGTATTTTACAAATTTTCAATAGACGTTCGTAACACTTTATATTGACCAACCTATATATATACATATATATATATATATATATATATATATATATATGTACATTAGAAAGAGATAAATAAATTGATAGAGAAAGATAGATAGAGAAAAATAGATAGATAAATAGATAGATAGAGAGACAGAGAAAGAGAAAGAAAAAGAGAAAGAAAGAGAGAGAGAGAAAGACAGTAGCTTTAGAAAATACTATCTATGCATTTACACATGCGCGTAACGTACTGGTTTCACGTTCCTCGTTCGAAGAATTTTCTTTTCTAAGCCACGAAGTGAGTTAGACATCCTCTTACAGCACACCGGCCGATCGAACCTTCGACTTTTACTACTCACCGTCTTTTTAAATCGTTTCTCTCTAACTTATATACATACACGCACACGCACACACACACACATATACACAGACGCATACACACTGTCTCGTAATATACGTTTCCGTATACAAAGTTATTCTCTATGAGCATAGGAATGATTTTGTTTTCTAATCGGAATCAATCTTAGACATATTAATATGTTTCTTTCAGCAAAATTTATTCTTAATTATCCCTTTCTTTCTCTCTCTTTCTCTTTTATGCGTTTTTAGTCATTTAAAATGAATTATAATTAAAAAAAAAAAAAAGTATATTAATAGAGCGATGTAAAACTACAAAAAATGTTCTAATCGAGGATCCTTTGTTTATAAAAGAGATTAATGCAATGATTATACACTTGTAATTTATTTTCTTCGTTAAAAATGTTTAGGAATGAGTAAATGCGTAAGAAGAAAAAAAAAAAAAAAAGAAAGAAAAAAGAAAAGAAAATGCTATTACAATAAGTAATGGATAAATATAAAAGGAAAAAGGTGTTCGAATAATCAGGCATTCCTTTTCTTTATCTTTTTCTTTTCCTTTCATTTTTTCCGTTCTTCCGTCAATGGAATAATACTGCTTAAAAAAAAATATATATATATATATATATATATTTAAAGTGAACATAGCTAGAAACGTAGCGTTATTGTTTATAAAAAAAAAAAATCTGAATGATCGCTATATTTAATTTAAAAAAAAACAAAATATACACACACACACACACATATATATATATATATAAAATGCATTAAGATTATTATCGTGATTGGGACGAGGACGAGGACGATCTTTTACACTTGGAAAAGGCGTCGAAGGTGTAATTAAGATAATTAATTTAATAGCACAAGAACGCACGGGCACCTTCAAGCGATATGCTTACC
>NC_062199.1:2062814-2065314 GCF_912470025.1 Vespa velutina | reverse complement strand
TTATTTATTTATTTATTTATTTATTTTTTTTTTTTGTTTTTTTTTTCTTTTGCCTAAATCGAACGTGAGCCAACACGATCGTAAACGTTTATAATAAATAATTAAATTAAAAATCGATCTTCGTCACCCTTCGATCGTTCTTTTCACAGACACACATACACATACACACACACACACACATACAAAACACTACAAAGATCTAATAATTTTTTTCTTCGTTCGTTCATCTCGCATTATCTCGCAGATCGAACATTTAAAATAAAAATTTTCATCTTTTGAATCAAGATCAATAAAAAATATACGTATATTCGTTTGCGTGTGCGAGCACAATTGTTGTAATAGTGTACCTACACACACCAATCATATGGATTCGATTAAATAAGACAACAACAAAAAAGAAAAAAGAAAAAAAAAAAAAAACAAAAATGGAACAAAGTCAAATACCTAATCTGTCCCATAAAAATGTCTCGTTTTAAGGAACAAGAAAGATGGCGATATTACGAAATTTTTTCGAGAAAAATAAATGCTCCAATATTTTATTCAAAAAATTTAAAGATAAATAAGAGAGAGAGAGAGAGAGAGAGAGAGAGAGAGAAAAAGTATGATAGAGAGAGAGAGAGAGAGAGAGAGAGAGAGAGAGAGAGAGAGAGAGAGAGAAAGAGAAGAAAAATACATAAGTGATTTTAATCTTTCTTCCTCTTTCTCTCTCTCTCTCTCTCTCTCTCTCTCGCTTTTTTTCTCTCTCTCTCTCTCTCTCTCTCACTTTTTCTTCAATTTCAAATTTATCAATAATAATTATTAATTTTCATCGCCTTCATTTTTCTTTTCTTTTCTTTTTTTTATTCTAAAACCAAATTTTGGGACAGAAAACGACGTGGTTGCGTTGATAAATAAATAAATAAATAAATTAATAAATTAATAAATTAATTAATTAATTAATTAAGAGACATTAATCTGCTTCTCGAGAGATGTGTGTGAGAAAGACAGAGAGAGAGAGAGAGAGAGAGAGAGAGAGAGAGAGAGAAAATCAGTGTGTAAGAAAAGAGTGTATGAGTGAGAACGAAAAAAGAAAAAATAGAAAGAGAGAGAGAGAAAGAGAGAAAATGATAATGATAATGAAAATAAAAATGAAGATGAAGAAAATGAAAATGAAAGAAAAGCAATAAAATGGGCCGGTCTTGCGTGACCAACGAGTCAAAAAAATTGAACTCCTTCATGCACGTTAAATTTCTAATGTTTCATTACTTGTATTTCTACATTGTAAGAAGACCAAACGATTACGCCTCTAATTCATCCTCCTCCTCTTCCTCCTCTTCCTCCTCCTCCTTCTCCTCCTTCTCCCACGAATCGTCACTTTCTTTTAAGATGTCGATTGTCTAAGAAAAACAACAAAATATTTCTCCTTCATTGAGATCGTGTGTCGTGTATTTGTGTATGTATGTGTATGATCGAAAAAAATCACACGCATACACATATACATATATACATAATAATTTAACACAAATATAAAATTGCCTTGAATTATTTTTTTCTTTTTTTCTTTCTATTTTTTTTTCTTTTTTTTTTTTTTTTTTTTTTTTTTTTTTGAAAGAAAGAGAGAAAGAGAGAGAGGAAGAAAGAAAGAAAGAAAGAAAGAAAGAGAATTTAATTTAATTGTATTTTTCCTCTCACTTTTATCTATTTATCTCTGTATCTATGTCTCTATATCTCTGTCTCTCTCTTTTTTTCCTTCATTATTCCTACTTCCTTTACTTCCTTCTTAATTTTCCATATTTCCTTTTCGATTTCATTGTTTTAAATCATTCTTCGCTCTCACCCACGTATATATATATATATATATTTTTTTTTTCTTTGTTCTCTTTTTTTCTTTCTTCGTTCGTCCGTTCTGTCCACTTTCAATTATATAAATCAGCACTTTCATCAAGCTCATATTATCCAATCTTTTTCTTTTTTTTTTTTTTTTATTTTTTTTTTCATTAATACTCACGCTTTTATTATTATGTCATATATTTTCATCCTCTCGTAGAATAATATCTAATCTTTTTTTATTTTCCCTCGTTAATCTTTTCATCATATTCTCGCATAATTCACTTTATTTTCTTCTTCTTTTTCATTTTTATCCTCTTTTTTTTGTTTAACCTTCCTTAATCCTTAACTCCTTTATATTCTTCCTTTTTCCTCTCTCTTTCTCTTTCTCTCTCTCTCTCTATCTATCTCTTTCTTTCTCTCTCTCTCTCTCTCTCTCACTCTCTCTCTCTCTCTCTCTTTTTTCTTCTTACCGCACCATAAGGTATAATAATTGTCAATTCCTGTGATCTTATCGGTGTGAAACGACAGCTGCAAGATACATCAGAGTTGCCTGTTAGATCCCGTAGGTATAAAGGTAAGGATCGACGACGAAGTAAACGCTCGAGAACTCCAGCACGCACTATTACGGTTCTACTGTCGTTGACAGCCCTTTTCCTTCTTCCTTACTCCTTACCACCTTACTTTCTTACCT
>NC_062199.1:2050314-2057814 GCF_912470025.1 Vespa velutina | reverse complement strand
AGGATTTAATTGACACCGGGAGGTGTCGCCGCACTAAACTATGCAAAGTGGTCGGCACGTCGGCTTTAGTCTCTGAAGCCCTCCTCACTGAGGATCCCTAGGATTCGACAAAGATATATATATATATATATATATATATATATATTTATATACTGGGTGAGCAATAACTAATGCTATATAAATTAGTTAACGCTTTTTCTTCGTTAACTTCGTTAATTTCCTTCGATAAAAGATTAAACGACATCGTCGTCGATGAAATTCTTTGATTAATTCAATAATTACAACGAAATATAATTGTTAAATCGATTCGTATATTTGTTTCGTGAAAATCCTGATCTTGATGATTAATAGATTTATTCTATATATTCACGAGAGTAAGAGAAAGAGAGAGAGAGAGAGAGAGAGAGAGGGAGAGAGACTTACGATAAATTAAAACTAAAACATTATTAACTTCTTTTAATTCTTACGTAAATCTTTCTTTCCTTTTTTTTCTTTTTTTTCTTTTTTTCTATTGAAATCATAGAATTATACGAAGAAGATTCAATGATTACGAGTTACTCACCCAGTATATCGTAAGAATCGATCAAACGACAAGGTCTAAGTGAAACAGATAACACGACAACGACAACGAGGACGATGAGAACGATCGAGGACGATGAGAACGATCGAGGACGATGACGATGATCATGATTATAATGATGACAAGGTGGATGATTCAAGATCGGAGAAAAAGAATATCGTTTAGACCCATCCCCCGCATGATCGATTCGATCGATTCCTAATTGAAACGTTGTAATTTCCGAGTAGGCCCGAACCCCTTTGTCGGCTGATCGGAATTTTTCTCTTGCTCGTTATAGGGATCGAAGAGGGATTCCTATCCTGAAATCGTCCAGCGAGAAAATATTCGATCAGATATGAATCCTTGTTCACCAATCTCTCCTTCTCTCTCTCTCTTTCTCTCTCTCTCTCTCTCTCTCTCTCTCTCGCGCGCGCGCGCGCGCGCTCGTAAAAGCGACGAAGAAAAAGAAAAAGAAAAAGAAGAAGAAGAAGAAGATTGAATCAGAAAATGATCAGGATTCGATCTTAACCAAAGAAGATTTCACTCCTCCGTTAAATTGCGCTCTCGTTGAGTAAATCAAACGTCTAAAATTTCTAGTAAACGGATCATTAACGAAGTATAGTTACCTCGACTTTCATGAGTATTCCTTTATATTTAAACAGTCAACCGAAGAAAGAGACAAACCAGGCAGACAGAGAAAGAGAGAAAGAGAGAGAGAGAGAACTAGGGAAGAGATGGGAGCAAGAGTTGGTTTCCAGGAAATTTTAGCACACGTGGAATTCGGCCGGTTCCAGTAGCCGGACGGAACGGTCAAACGACAAGCCGGCGGCTCGTCGCCACCGAAACGCCAGCGACTGTAAAAGACGCGAAAAAATAAGAGGACAAGAGTCTGTAAGAGAAAGAAAGAGAGAGAGAGAAAGAGAGAGAGAGAGAGAGAGAGAGAGAAGTTTACTTGGTGGGTGCTGAGGGTAGGTAGGTAGGTAGAGGCGTTGGTTCTTACGGAAAAAAATGCTGAAAAATGTGAACTTCTCACCGCGGCTGGCGACAAAGAGGCCCGTTGCAAAGGAGATAAATCTCTATCTTTCTATCTTTCTCTTTTATTCTTCTTCACTATCATCCTTACTACTCTTTGTCTCTCTCTCTCTCTCTCTCCCCCTATCTTTCCGTCTTTCTGTGTTTCGAGAAACTCGCGTTCCAGCTTCCGAAGCAAGTCAAACTGGCCAGAGACTCTCTCTTTCTCTCTCTCTCTCTCTCTCTCTCTCTCTCTCTCTCTCTTTCTCTCCGCACTCTCTATCTCTCTTTCTCGGACCCCAACTACACCCATCCTCCTTCCCTTTTGGTTCTCTCATTTACACTACGAGGAGGAGGATTTACTGGCCATGGAATACAATGCGGACCTGTCCGTATCCATCCACCGAGACCAGGAGCCGTCGGTTGCTTCTACCAACGCCGCTTCTGCCAACCTCTCTCTCTCTCTCTCTCTCTCTCTCTCTCTCATTCTCTCTCTCATTCTCTCTCTCTCTCTCTTGTGTACCTCTTCTTCGTCGCTTCTTCTCTAAGATATCTATAGAAGAGACGTACGGCTAACTTGCCTTCCGTGACTTCACAGAAATAACTGCCCAACTGGTGTAACTTTTCACTTCATCGAGCCGAGTAACTTCAAGAGAATATTACGTTTGATATACAGACCGCGGAATCATCATGTGAAAGATCGTAATCCGATCGGGTGTGTGTGTGTGTGTGTGTGTGTCAACATTGAAACTATCGGATTGTATTTAACCGGATGGATTTTTATTTGTTTTTTGTAAATTATTAATAATACAGGGATACAGATGTATATATTTTTTCCTTCGATATCTTATTTATATAATATTTTAAAAAGAGAAAATATCTAGGCAAGATTATTAAATGAGATAATTTTGTAGAAAATATTTGTATCTACTAACGATCGGGAAAAGAAAGAAGAGAAAAAAAAATAAATATATATATATATATATATATCTTTAAAAATCTATTACAGAGTCGAACGCTATTCGAACGCTAGTAGAGTAGGAAGAGAGTATTAACGTTGAGTGGAAGGTGCTCGGTAAGGCCCCGGAATGGGGAAGGGATGGGCTACTCGGAAAAGAGTGGGGTCGTTCCTAGGTAGACAACGTTTGTCGGCACGTTTGTGGTTACCGACGACGACAACGACGCCGCCTCTTAGGTGCAGTCTCTTAAGGGTCTCTGAACGAGCTTAAGGCCCATCGTTCCGAGCTCCGCGAGTTTCTGGGACCGCCGTGTGTCGCCGCTTTCAACGGCACATACAACAGAGTTAATACAAGGGAAACGTTCACATTGACGTTCACACGCGTGGGCGTGCGCTCGCGCGCTCAACTTGGACCCACCGATAAGGCCCCGTTTTCTTCCTTCCTTCCCTCCCTCCCTTCCTTCCTTCCTTCCTTCCTTCCTTCCACCCTTTTCTTATTTATCCCCACCCATTTCCTTTCTCGCGTCGAGCCGTGTGGGAGGGTCCGACGTGGCTGATTTGCGATCAATTTGCTCTGATTTACAATCGTCGGGTGGAGCGAGAGAGGAGCAAGGCCCTTTGGGGCCCTAACCGTCTCGTTCCTTCGGTACTCCATACGCATTCCGAACTTTCTCGAGCGACTCCTTTCTCGGCTCTTTACGAGATCCGTTCGACTCTACACGCGAGTGAATTTGCACGCCAACAGTACCGGCTACTACTATACGTATTTGTCCATTTCTCTTTCTCTTTCTCTTTCTCTCTCTCTCTCTCTCTCTCTCTCTCTCTTGTTTCTTCCTTCTTTTTTTTTTTTGAAAATACAGGGTCATTCAAGGCCGGTTATAATTCCTTTATGACTTTTTTTTCTTTCAAATATATATTGCGTAGATAAAAACAATTTGAAGAATGATAAAAATACAGGCTAACTCGTACATCGTATCATTTTCCAAAAATTGTTCCGTTTTGTCTTTTTTTTTCTTTTTTCTTTTTTTTTTTTTTTACATGAGAATAACAAAATATTCGTCAAGTTTATATCCCTAGTATTCCAGAATGATGAGAATTATGGAAGCTCGAATGAACGTATTACATACTCGTTTAAAAAATCTTATTTATTCGTTCGTTTTAACAAAGTCGAAGTATTCGTTTCTTCGTTGGTTTCCCTTGAAAACATTTTTCCAAGTTTGCTTAGGGTATTTAATTCGTAACTCGAGCGTTTCATATTTTCCATAATGTTTCCCCCCCCCCCTCTCTTTCTCTCTCTCTCTCTCTCTCTCTCTCTCTTTTTCTCTCCCGTTCTCTCCTTTTCGATATCCTGGAAGACACGAAAGTTGAGATACGTGCGTGCCTGCTATAAAATTAAGACCGCAAAGTCGCGTTCGCTCCTGAGGGGGTTTACCAACTGGTTTTCTTTCTCTCTCTGTTTCATTTCTCGTCGTCGTCGTCGTCATCGTCATCGTCATCATCATCATCATTATTATCTTCTTTTTCTTCTTCTTCTACATCTTCTTTTTTCTCTTCTTCGTCGTCTTCGTCGATACCAAACGAATAAATTCAATCGTCGTCCTTCGTCGAGCTCACGCGAAACGCGAGAAATTAACGTCGGTGCGTCTATTAAACGAGTCGCGCGAGGGCGCGAGTATGTTCTCATTAATGCTCTCGATCGAAAATGATTTCTTTTTTCTTCCTTCTTTTCTCTTCCTTTTTTTTTTTATTCTTTTTCTTTTTCTTCTTTTTTTTTTTTTCTTTTCTTTTTTTGTCATCAAACCCAATTAATCCTACGATCAATAACAAGATCTTCGTATATTCGTCGATATATAACATTCGCGGTCAATTACTCGTGATTGATTACGAAAATCGGCCAATAATCTAAAGAATTCTTTCATTAACGTCTATAAACATACTCTAATTATTTTAATTAAATATGTATACATATTTAATTGTATGTATATTATTTGCGTGAAGAAATATGGACAAAAATGAAAAAGGAGAAAAAGAAAAAGGAAAAATGCTTAAGAAGGAGCTATGTGAAAAGATTTTTTTTATTGAAAAAGAAAAAACAAAAAAAAAAAGAAGAAGAAGAAGAAAGAAAGAGAAAAACAAAAATTATCAAAATCGGTCGACAGATATGGACTACGAACAAATATCTGTATAAAAAAAAAAAAAAAAAAAAAAAGAAAAGAGTAGGAGAAAATGAATGAATGAAAAGCAAAGAAAAAGAAAAAAAAGAAAAGAAAAAAGAAAACGAAAGAATGAACGGATCGTAGGACCCTCTTTCGAAAGTGATTAAAAATCCAGAAACAAAAAAGAAAAGAAAAGAAAAAAAAAAAGAAAATAAAACGGACCTTGTCTTGTTTTCCCGTCCGAACCCATCTCGTACGTATGTATTTACCTATATATGTATATATATATATATATATCTATATGTATACACACAATTATATATGTATATATATATATATATATGTGTGTGTGTGTGTGTGTATGGAAGAGTCTCCTTAGGTGGGTCCCTTAACGTGAAGGCAAGGTGGGCCCCGACGGTGCCACGACGCAGCGCCATACATAACGCCGTGGTCCCTCACAAAGGAGTCGTGGCGAGATGGTAGCCTACAAGATCGGATAATATGGGTAGTTATTTGTCGGCGCCGATGTTGGTTTTTCGGCCGAATGTGTTGCCGCGTAAGTGTAAGGCCCCCCCGCGGCGACGGTCCCGCTGGGACCCAAGGCCTCCCCGTTCCCCACTCATCCACAACTCTTCTAACCATCCCCACCGCTATATTTACGTTACTACAAAAGAACTCTCTCTTCACGACGGCCTTTCGATCAATTCTTTTATTTATTTATTTATTTATTTATTTATTTATTTATTTAAATTTTTATTTTTCTCTCTTTTCTCTTTTTACAACTATTTCTTTTTTCCTTTTTCTTTTTCATTGGATAATTCCTCTTCCGATTATATTGCTCCGTTGAACGTGATTTAGAAATTGTTTGGAAATATTTTGTTCTTTTTTTTTAGGATTTTTGTTTCTGTTTTTTTTTTTTTTTTTTTCGTTGTCGATTGGTGTTAATATAAGAAATAATTTTAAGAGATTGACATCATATTCTTACAATATTTTCGATTAATTCCACGGATCGATCGTTTTTCAATCGCCTTATTTTTTTATTTTCCTTTTTTTATCTCTCCTTATTTTTTTTTTTCTTCTTTCATCGATTAGAAATGATAAATCGTTACTTTTAAAAAGATTCCACTTATTCTCCTTCATTCCTGATTAAGTCATTCTATAAAAATTCTATATACGATACAAATCTTCTTCATAATTAAACATCAACGTTTAATAATAAATTTCTAATACATCTAGAATTTTCCTTAATAAATATTTATAATACTTTAATTAATGAATTATCGAAAATCTCTATTCTAGTAATTCTCGATCAGTTATCTCAAACTTAGATCTCTTCGAATTACATTACTAATGTTCTTCAATTTGGAAAATTCGAAAGGAAAAATATAAAAAAAAAAACAAAAGAAAAAAAAATAACGAAAAAGGAACGAGCAAACAAAGAAAAAAGAAGTAAATTAACAAATAATTACGTAAACAAAAACGAAAGAACTTATGTAATCTCAAAATTGAACTAAACGTATATACATATATTTATATATATATATATATATATGTATGTATGTATATATTCAATCCGTACTCGCGAATTTCCGGGGAACGCATTGAAGATCGAGGCGTATTTCGAGGACGAAATCGGCGTAGTTCCTTAACTACGGGAGAGATCGCGAGTACGAAGGCATCCAGAAGCGGAGAGAGGATTCCAGAGGCAGATCGTAACCCGCGTTCGCCGGCAGCCGATTCAATCCTGGAAATTACAACCAGTTCGAGTAAATGACGATCCGGGACTACGCCAGCCATTGAGAGAGAGAGAGAGAGAGAGAGAGAGAGAGAGAGAGAGAGAGAAGGGGGAGGGAGGTAGAAATGGAGATAGAATTTTCTCTCTCTCTCTCTCTCTCTTTCTCTCTCTCTCTTTCTCTCTCTGTCTATCTGTCTTCTTTACGTATCTATCTCTTTATCTCTTTTTCTCTCACTTTGGTATTATAACGATCGGAACGTTTACAGGTTTCGTCGATGGCTCCTTTTACGATGCGAACCATCGCCGGTAACTTGAAATCATGCTGCCCGTTATGATCCATGGAACGAGCTCATAAAGGTGGATGATGATTTCGCCATTTTAATTTTCCACGTTCCCAAGGTCAATACCAACTCAAAGAGCAATACTATCACAAAAGATTTTCTCGTTGAATAAATTTACATTTTTATTTTTTCCCCTTTTTGTCTTTAGCTCTTTCATCCTCCGCTCTTCTTTTTTCTTTTTTTTTCTTTTTTTTCTTTTTTTATTCGTTTCTTTGTATCTTCTCTATCAAAATTTATTTCCCTTTTTATTATTATCGTTATCATTATCATTATTATTATTATTATTATTATTATTATTGTTATTGCTTATTGTCACTCGATAATCGTCCCACGTGGGTCCCATGATATTTTTTATTTTTCTTCGTCTCCTGTTCCTTCTTCCTCTTCTTCCTCTTCTTCTTCTTCTTCTTTTTCCACTTCCTCTTCCTCTTCCTCTTCCTCTTCTTCTCCTACTTTCTGGTTTTCTTTTTTTTTTTTTTTATATACTCGGTTAGGTTCCTCAAAGTGATTTATGAGGAATGAACATGAACAGTTTAAACGAGGGATAAACGATCACCTTTTATGTCGAATTCTAATCGTTTCTATTTATGTATGTACAACGTTGATACCAATGTAACTGACAGTGTCGATCTTAACGATTTAACTATTTTTCACGTTTTATTACTATTTGGAATAATGTTATTTTCTCATGGGGATTTCTCTCTCTCTCTCTCTCTCTCTCTCTCTTTCTCTCTCTTTCT
>NC_062199.1:2037814-2045314 GCF_912470025.1 Vespa velutina | reverse complement strand
AATTGAAAGGGTTATCTCTCTCTCTTTCTCTCTCTCTCTCTCTCTCTCACATCATTCTTCTCGCGATTCTTTGCTTTCCTTCGCGTTTTTTTTTGTCTTATTTCTTTCTTTTTTTTTTTTCTTTCTTTATTTGTCCTTTTTTCACGGCGTTTAACCGTAATACGCAGCGCGTTTATCCGCGCGTACAAGGGCCGACAAAAAGAGGAACTGGTGCGTACGAACGGCAAGGAAATATTGCTCCGTGTCGGCTCGCGAAAATTTATTGCTTTGGCCGTACGCGGTTGCAACGAACGAACGAACGGAACGAACGAACGAAACGAACGAAACGAACGAACGAACGACTCTTTGAGTATGAGAGAAAAAGAAAGAGAGAGAGAGAGAGAGAGAGAGAGAGAGATACATGTCCTCTTATATCTATATGTGTATAGATATACATATATATATATATATATATATATATATATATATCTTTATCCCGGAAGTATAATGATCTAAATCCATTTAGAAAAAAAAAAAAAAACTAAAAAAAAATGAAAGAAAAGAAAAGTTTAACTTGTCCCCTAATCGTTTGTCATCTGGGTTGGTATATGACACAATTGCAAATGAAATAAAAAAATTTCAATCTTAATCGAAAAAGAAAGACATATATATATATATAACAATAAGGGAAATTAATTATTCCAAAGATTTCAATAAGTTCGTTTAAAAATACAATATTACAATTGATATTACAATTAATATCGATATGAACGATTATTAAAAAAAAAAAAAAGAAACAAAAAAAACAAGGAAAAAGAGAAAAAAGAAGAGAAAAAAGAAAACAAAACAAAAAAAAAAAAGAAACACAAAGAAGAAGAAAAGAAAAGTAAAGGAAAAGTAAGAGGAGAGAAGAAAAAACAAGTGAGAGAAAGAAAGGAGTTGGAGACTGGGGTGGGGGGAAAAAAAAGGAATGGTCGTCGCTTTATATTAAATACAATTATAATTATCACTTAATGTCATAATGACAATAACAATAACGATAATAATAATAATAATAATAATAATAATAATAATAAATTTAATTCTAACGATTAATTAGAATTGTAAGAATTAATCCAACGATATCCAATCGTTAATAAATCATATTGATATAATATAATAATAAAAAAGAAAAAAAAATATATATATATATATACATGTATATAAATATAATAGAAATTATAATTAGGAATATCCGAAGTATATAATACGTGTAATCTCATCTAATACTAGTCTCGGATAAGGGAATCGATTCTAATCATCTTAAAGAGAAACGAAGAAGAGGATTGCCAAGGCGGATGATCTCATCGCAACTCGTTGCCATTAACGAACGATGGAAAAACCAGCGCCCGCCTTTCACGGCGTCTATATCGAGCTCACGATCGGGCCCACGCCGATCCTTTTTCAGGCTGTTCTTTAATTGCTCGCTTCTCAGGATCGTCGGGTGATCGTCGCTCCTGTCACGGTGGATGGAGATGGAAAGGAGAAGGATAATAAAGAGCTCGATTCGATTCCTACGATTTCTTTCCACGTTTTCTTCTCTCTTCTTTCCTTTTTCCTTTCTTTCCTTTTCTTTTCTTTTTTTTTCTTTCTTTTCTTCCTTTTCTATTTCTCTTCTCTATCTTTCCTTCCTTCCTTTTCCGAACGTCAATATCTTCGTCATTTTTTGGTTTTTTTTTTTTGGTTTTTCTTTTTGCTTTTTTTTTTGCTTTTCCTTTTTTATTCCTTTTCCCTTTCATTTCTTTCGCCCCTCTTTTCTTTTTTTTTTTTTTTTCTATTTTTCCATTTTTATTTTCTTTTCCTTTTTCTTTTTACACTTCTTTCCCCTCAATCGTGACATAAACGCGTCTGGATTAGATCAACATAATCATTGTAGATTATGTCAATGTTTAGGATTATACGTTAGATCTATGAAGATATTGATATTATATTGATATTAAATTGTTACGAAGGATATAATAATTAATTGATAAGATTTTATTAAACGTAGGATGATTATTAATCGATAAATTATTAGAATCAAATTGATACGAACGATCGTAGACGTTTAATTTCATTCAATATTACAAACAAATATGACATCTAATCGCTATAGAACTAAATGGAAATCTTTGAAAATTATTATAGTTGATATTAATATTCCATTAATTTTCTTTTCTTTTTTTTTTTTTTTGTTTTTTTCAATAGATACACAATAATGATTGTTAAATGAAAAAAAAAGAAAGAAGATCCCAAACGTCTTCGATAGGTTTTCGTAAAAAAAAAAAAAAAAAAAGAAAAAAAAAAGGAAAAAAACAGAAAAGTTTAGATTTGTTGTCTGAACGACTGCTTATCGACGTTTCCGATGATTATTGTTATATAAAAAAAAAAGAGAAAAAGAACAAAAAAGAAAAGAAAAAAAATACCAAAGAATCCTGAAAAGATACAAGTATGAAAAATAGCATAATAAAAAGAAATACCTACGTGCGCGCGCTTGTGTGTGTGTGTGTGTGTGTGTGTGTGTATACGCGCGTGCAATATATATGCATACGCAAGTCTTTTTAAATGCACGACGAGAATAAGTTCTCTCTTTCTCTCTCTCTCTTTTTTTTTTTTTTTTAATTTTTCTTTTAAGATTTTCATACGGTCGAGAGAAAAGTATCGATATATCGATACTTTTCTTCATGAATTTTTTCGAGATCTCGATTCGTCTGTTATCGGAAGATGGACCACACGATATTTGGGAGGAGGGGGAGGGGGATGGGGAGGATGCATAGAACCATTAAAAATTCGAAAAAGAACGGAAGAATGATTTTACGTGGCCGCGTACAATCGATAAGGAAACCTTCGACCGAGGAAAAAAGTCGTACTCGCAGAATTTCGACTTTTCTCTCTTCTCTTCTCTTCTCTCTTTTTCTTATTTCTTTTATCTTTTCTTTTTTTTTTTTTCTTTTTTTTTTTTATTTTATTTTTGATTCTTTCCTTCTCTCCATTTTTCATGGATCACGCAATTTTTCATTATTTCCAACGCCTATTCTGCCAATTAATAATACAATTCTAATTGATAATCTTTCTTTCGATTTAATGTTAGCAATTTTTAATTTATATCTATAATCGATCTCTTTAATTTATATACCTTTAATCGATATCTTTTTCATTTGTCATTATCCATCAGAAATTTTTTGTTACTTTTTTGTTTTAATTCCTCCCCTCCCCCCTCCCCCCTCCGCCCCCCTCCCCCAAAAAAAATATCAATAATATCTACGATAACAAATTATTACATTTCGTTATATAATTTAAATTACTTTGATTATGATAACAATATTAAAACGATCCAATTATTGTTCGACATAAAAGAATTTCTATATCAAAACCAAATCTAATAACGATAATAATAATAATAATAATAATAATAATAATAATTTCCAAACGATTTAATCAATGCAAATGTAATTACATAATTATAATTAGAAAGAAATTATCAATTTCATCAAAACATAATCTTTTTCCCTTTCTGATCACTTAGAGAAGTATAAAATGTATATAACGTTATAAAAACAAACGAAAAAAAAAAAGGAACAAAAAAAAAATTTCATTCTTCAAGCAATGCAACATTGAACGTTGTTACAAAATTATGCGAAATAGAAATACGTGCGATTAATATAAAAAATTAGATAATCGATTACGAATACCTTTATTTATTCTATATTATTTTCTCTCTCTCTCTCTCTTTTTCTTTCTTTCCCTTATCATCATCGTCGTCGTCATCATCATCGTTGTCTTCATCCTCGTCGTCGTTGTCGTTGTTGTCGTCGTCGTCATTATTCCATTTTCTTTTTTATCCATTCCTTATCTATCCTCTTTATTCGTAATTCTTAATTTGTAATTTTACATTCTTTTTCAAAATGAATATGCGGGCGTGCTCGTCGAAACGTTGAAAACTGTCGATCGAACATCTGCGTTATCAAACTACATATACAGCATGCATATACAAACACAGACAGATACACATACACAGGCATATATATATATATATAAAGAACAGACAAAGACGAGAGCAAAAGAAAAAGAGAGAGAAAGAGAAGAGAAGAGAAGAGAAGAGAAGAGAAGAGAAGAGAAGAGAAGAGAAGAGAGCTGCTTGCTTGAAACTCCGGCCCTCGTTAAGTTTCCTTCGGAGTAACGGAGTAAGAAGAAATTGATAAGCGAGTCTGCACGGTAATTAGCGGCGTGGATAAAATAAATTGGTCCAGGAACCACGTCGAATACGTGTTAGTATATATCCGTGTATGTGTGCCTATGTCTATGTATGTATATGTGTATGCACTATGCTCACGAGTGCCATAATTGCCGCATGCCATGAGATTGCTTATCTTATCCGATACTACTCTTCTTTTATATATATATATATATATTTTTTTTTCTTTCTTTCTTTCTTTCTTCCTTTCTTTCTTTCTTTCTTTCTTTCTTTCCTTCTTTCATTTTTTTTTCGTCTTCTTTTCTTTACTGTCCCTCTTTTCCATTTATTTCTTTTGTTCCTCTTATTTTTCCCTTTTTCTCCTTTCTTATTTGCTTTTTCTTTTTACTTTTATATTTATTTATTTATTTATTTATTTATTTATTTATTTATTTTTTCTTTTCTTTTCTTTTTCTTATTTTTTTTTTTTTTTTGCTAAACAGGCGGTCGATTATTTGATCGTCAATAAGAGTTAGAAAGAGAGAGAGAGAAAGAGAGAGAGAAAGAGAGAGAGAGAGAGAGAGAGAGAGAGAGAGAGTATAAAACGAAAACTTTCTAATGGTGGATTCCTTTCGAACATTCGCCTTTGGTCTACGTAGAGAATATTTGCTTTGCTCGAACGATTCTCCGATATGCTTGGATCGCATTCATTAGTCCAAGTGTGTGTCCTTTTGTAAAACTTTTTTCAATCGTATCTCTTTCTTTTCTTATTTCTCTTATTCTCTTTTTTCTTTTTTTTTTCTTTTTTTTCGCTTTTGCTTTTCGTCTTTGCACTGAGAGTTTTCGAGATAAATTTTTTTTCAAAAGTGAAATAAAGAAAAGAAATTCGCTATCACGATTATCGATTACACGCGTAACGATACGAAATAGAGAAATAATACATTTTTATTAATCTAATTCACATTAAAGACATTTAAATACAACAACGTCTTATCAGTCGATCAATTGATAAATATAATAAAAAATAGGATGAAAATAATGAAATGGTTTAATGAAGTTTAAATCGATTTGGAAGGTTGTAAAAAAAAAAAAAAGAGGAAAAGAAAAGAAAAAATGTAAAAGAAAGGAATAGAAACGAAGTAAGAAATGAGAAGAATAAAAAGAGAGAAAAAAGAAATGTGCATGTAAATGTAACAATTCATTGAGTATATTATCGTACATCTACATATATATATATATATATTTTTTTTTTTTTCAGAACATAATATTTAAAGTCTGTAAAATGTTTGATAAAAGGAAGTATATAGAGCACACTTCGACGGCCACGAATTACACTTCCCAATTCGAAAACTGCAGGGATCATCTAATTGCATGCACCCAACCGTATGATCCAATTCTTTCAATTAAGCTTTCGCACTTTTTGATGACACGTTTTACTCGATCGCAAGACAACCAGCAAGAAAGAACGAGAGAGAGAGAGAGAGAGAGAGAGAGAGAGAGAGAGAGAGAGAGAGAGGGAGAGAGATAGACGATAGATAGAGAGCAATAGACAGAAAAAAAGAAAGAAAGAGAGAGAAGGGTTGGTGATGAAGAAAAGAAGGGGATGAGAAAGCCGCTTGTTAAAATCCGGCATTAAGGGTGCCTGCTAGTCGATTGGATTCAATCGGATCGCGTGACAATTGACTCACATCATCAGTACGATCTCTTTTTTAAATGAGATTGTCGCTAAACTTTTGGTCATAGCTGGGATTTTATTTTTACTAATACCTTTCTCTCTCTCTCTCTCTCTCTCTCTCTCTCATTCTTCGTCTCTTTTTATACTTTTTGAAGAGAACGAGCCAAAAGTTTTTTTTTCGAGTGACATTTAAAAATCAATCTATTCCCCTTTCCTTCTTTTCTCTTGATGATAAATATTTTCTTGTTTCTTTTTTCATTTTTCTTTCTTTTTTTTTCTAATTATACAAATGTTCTTAGAGAATTTTTTACGATATGAGAATTAAAAGATTAGACGAGAGGAAAGATACGAAAAGAAAAAACTATGATTGATATTTAAAACATCTTCGAGGATTCTTTCTCTTTTTTTTTTTTTTTTTTTTTTTTTTTTTCATCCAACATTTACATTCTTTCCTCTTTTTCCTCTTCTAATTATTTACTTTATTTATCCGATAATATAATACCATCAAAATTATTCTCTAGTAATTATATTATAACAATAGTAATAATAATAATAATAATAATAGTAATAATAGATTATCCAATAACTATAATAATCTATTTATTCTCACTATTTGGAATATTTATTATTTATAATTTATTTCTATGTATAAAAAAAGAAAAAAAGTATACATACATTTTTCTAATCATAAATAAACATTGATTGTCGACGTGTACGTGCATAGAAAAAAAAAAAAAGAAAAAAAAGAAAAAAGAAGATAAGGAAGGATCTTGAGAAGGTTGATATAACGTGGACATGGAATTTAGTTACATATCTATATTCCGTATTAGATCAGTTAGAAAGTGACATCCTGATAGTGAGCGATCGTTTAAACACACGACAAAACCAGAACTAATTTCACAAACGAATAAACTTGGCCCCTGGTCATTCGCCCTTTTTTTTTCTACTGCCCATTGTAAGGAATACCAAAGCAAAACAGCGATAGTCAAGAAAATAGAGAGATAGATAGAGAGAGAGAGAGAGAGAGAGAGAGAAAGACAGGGAGGTTGAGAGAAATTGGGGGAGGTTAGGGAGAAATTGGGGGAGGTTGGGGGAGGTTAGAGAGAGGTTGGTCAAAGGGAGATCTTTTGCTCGATGGGGATCAAATTTAGGGTTGCTACGTTCGTCACGAAGCCAGCTGGAACGTGATAACGCGTTGGGGTGATAGCTGTATACGTATATACATACATATATATATATGTGTGTGTGTGTGTGTGTGTGTGTATGCGCACGTAGAAATTCTACGTCTTTCTTTCACAGAAAGACAGACAGACAGAGAGACAGACAGAAAGACGCACACAAATACAAATAGAGAAAAACTGGATCTGGATGAGTCAGCCACGATTTAACCGAATTCACCGAATGGAATAGGGTGAAAAAGGAATTAGATCGGTCGATCGATCACTTCTTTAAGATCCACGTGACGAATCCAGATATTTCTCTTATGTCCTTTTCTATCTTAAATCTCTCTTACTCAATACTTTCGATTCGATACTTTTCAATTACGTTTACTCTTCTTCGTGAATGGAGATTTAAACAGATAGACATTAAGAGAACTTAATTATTTCAAATTCTTCGTTTGTTTGTTTGTTTGTTTTTGATCGGATTGATTATA
>NC_062199.1:2030314-2035314 GCF_912470025.1 Vespa velutina | reverse complement strand
AAAATTCATATCTCGCCACGAGCATCGGCCTGTTTCATACCATTGATTTTTACGAGCTCATTCACCTTTTCTCTTTCTCTCTCTCTCTCTCTCTCTCTCTCTCTCTCTCTTTCTCTCTGTCATCCTTTCAAATGATAAATTAGATAAAAACTTTCAAAATCATTATTTTTCAAAGTGTTTCAATCTATATAATTTTTTATCTAAAAAATATTGTTAATAAAAAGAGAGAATCATATACAAATCAAACATACACACACACATATATACACGCTTGTAACATCGATAATACAAAATTTACGATCGGACCAATCAACGATCTCCATTGTAAGACACTTCTCTCCCACCCTCCGTTAATACCAATCGTACGTGATCTTATCTACGTTGAAATAGTTCACTCTTCGAATTTGGTTTCTAGACATCGAGATATTTATCCTTTCAACACTCACCAAATTCTAAATTAGAATAGAAATCGAAAACGATCGATTTAGTCTCGATCTTTTCAATGATCTATAGACGACGCTAATGAATTTTCTCTTTTTTACTTAATAACGAAATAAAAATCGAATGAGTTCGATCAATCGATTAGAAATATTTCTTGTCAATTTTATTCCAATTATTGAGAGATAATGAAAAATTTTTATACGATTAGAAGAATTAAAAGAAAATAACACGTATTTATTTCTTCATTTTTCATTTTCTTTTTTTTCTTTTCCTCATAATTATTACTACGTTACTAAATCATTTTATTACTTTATTCATTATATTTAAATATTGATGAAAAAAATAAAAATATTTGAAGTGAAAACAAAATGGTCGTCTCTCTCTCTCTCTCTCTCTCTCTCTCTCTCTCTCTCTCTCTCTCTCGTATATTCGAGCATGCTAATAATACTAATTACCAGATCACTCGAGAATTCACCTAATTTTAATGATCCAATCTGCTTATTTTCGTTCAATCGTAAAATCACATTTCTCTCTCTCTTTCTCTCTCTCTCTCTCTCTCTCTCTCTCTCTCTTTCTCTCACGTTCACACATACACTCTATATCTATCTCTATCTGAACTAATCAAAAGAAAACGATAAAATTATCAAGCAAGAAAAAAAATAAAAAAAGTGCTTAGGTATCTCAGGTGATTGCGTTACGATTGTAGGTTATTAGTTATTATATTATAGTATAGCGTACACGTTATGGCATCTCTTCTGAGAAAATTGACAATTGAATCCTCTTCTCAAGAGAATCACTTCTCCACCTCCCCACCTCTCATCCTCTCTCTCTTTCTCTCTCTCTCTCTCTCTCTCTCTTTATCTTTTCTCAGTTTACGCCTCTTTTCGTCAAAAAAACCTTAATAGAGTTTATTGTTTTACGAGCCAATTATAGATTACTTTTACGATGGCAAGTTCGACCATCCGTCCATGTATTACAACAGCCTAATCGTACGTTTCTAATGAATGTTAGAAAAAAATTCCTTCACGAATTTTCAACAGCCTCTCCAACTCTCTCTCTCTCCCTGTCTCCCTCCCTCCCCCTCCAACCCATTCCTCACCCATCCCCCATTATTTCTTCAAATCTTTTTTTACTTTCGACCATTAACTTCAATCTTGAT
This sequence comes from Vespa velutina, assembly GCF_912470025.1. NCBI lineage: Eukaryota > Metazoa > Arthropoda > Insecta > Hymenoptera > Vespidae > Vespa > Vespa velutina. The sequence continues at coordinate 2,033,714 of NC_062199.1, read as the reverse complement.
TTCTTTTTGTGCCACGGATAAATAATATCATCGTTTTCCTTCTTATTTTTCAAAGATCATCTTCTAAATTTTATTTCTTTTTTTCTTCTTTTTTTCTAATCGACTAAATCGTAGTACTCTCGATGATTTATATTTGTTTGAAAGGAGAAAAAAGTTTGAGAGCGAGAGAGAGAGAGAGAGAGATAGTTGGAATTTATTTAGAACGACGTGTAATGCATAGAGAATTTTTTTTGAAAGATCACATTCGATATTATTAGATTTGTTAAAAAATGATTTTCTTAGAAATTTCCTAAAAATCCTTCGAATCGTTTGTTCAATTAATTCTCTTTCCGATCATTCCGTATCTTCTTTCTTGATTTTATTTTATTTTATTTTATTTTATTTTATTTTATTTCTTTTTTTTTTTAATACTTTTAATTCATTAACCTTTCTTCTTATTCCTTTTTAAATTTCATTCTCTCTTTGTAGATTTTATTCCTTCGACTCTTCTATTGATTTTTTTTGTTTCTCTATTTTTCCTTCTTCTTCTTCTTCCTTCAATCATTCTCCTTATTATTCAAAATTCAACTCTCACCCTTTTTTAAGTTTTTTTCTTTAAGTTCTACTTTTTCTTCTCTTCCTTCTGGCCATGGATGAAAGAGTTAAAGATAAAAAAAAAAAGGGGGAAAGAAAAGGGGGGAGAGGGAAGAGAGATAGTAAATGTATCTTGTATGCACATTTCGGTAGATTATCTCTCTCTGTCTCTCTCTCTCTCTCTCTCTCTCTCTCTCTCTCTCTTGTGTAAGTGGAAGGATAAGGTGAGGGTGTCAGATGCAACGTGGATAAACTCGTGCATGGTTTCCGGTGCACGTTCTGAACGCGATAGAATAGGAGAAAGAGAGAAAAGAGAAAAGAGAGAGAGAGAGAGAGAGAGAGAGAGAGAGAAAGTGTCTGGGCTGAATAAGGGATTCCCTTTTGCTCTCCTCTTGCGGCCTCACGAAAAGCCAAAAACGTGGTAAAACTACGAAATATTCTCAACTCTTTTTCAAAGAGATAACATCGCACACGTCTATATATATATGTATATATATGTTTATATGTATGTATGTATCTTTATATAAGAAAAATCTATTATATTGTAAGTATACATATATATATATATGTGTGTGTGTGTATGTGTGTGTATATGTAAAATCTACAGAGTACTCATTGTTATCTTTCAATTATTTTAGAAACCAGCACATAATGTATTTTCTTTTTATTTATTTATTTTTTTCCTTTATTTTTTAATTTTTATTTTAACTTTGTCCTTTGTCATGGGAACACATCATAAGATATTTTTCAATGACTCAAAGATAACACACACACACATATATATATATATATATATATATATATATATATCTTTTTATTTTATTATGCACGAGAAAAATAATTAATCTCATTTATCATTTATTTCATTTGTAATAAACACATTGGGAAGTGATTTGTTTTTCTTTTTTTTTTTTTTTAATATTTAATTTAATAGAAATGATTGAATAATTTTTTCTATTAAATTAGCTTTTATTTCGTTATCACATTAATACATAAATACATACGTATGTGTGTATGCGTATTTAATTACATGAATATAATAAATAGGATAACGTTAAATGAAATAAACGAATATCTCACTAACGATACATAAATACATACGTACTTACTAACATTAGGTGTATGTAGAGAGAAAAAGAAAGAAAAAAAAAAAAACAATAACAAATAAAGAGATGATGAATGTTGGAATAAAAGTCGGACGAGAGGTTTTGTATATAAATTTCTTGGAATACACATTAACCTTGATAGAGATAATACATACAGATAATACAAGGTTATAGAAACAATGTTTAAACAGTCTTCGCCAAGCCACAGAAGCGAGAACATCTTCGGAATATTCCTGAAGCAGTTTAATATCGTAAGAGGAAATAAATTTTCATATTACAAATAATAATTAATCAATTAGATTAATAATCGGATATAAAAGTAATAAAATCATTTCTATCTTACGTACAAGAATGTATGAACGTTCGAATAAAAAGAGATAGATATAAGGAACGAAATTAAAATCGTATTTACATTAGATCACATTTAGATATATATATATATATATATATATATATATATATATATATATATAATATAAATATGTATATACTTATAACATTATTATTACATATTAAAAAATAATATCGATAAAATCATTTATTCACTATTACATTTACGATATCAATATTATCTATCGATAATAACTATCGATATATAATAATATATTAATTTAATAAGATTACGTATCTAATATATAAATACATAAACAATATATAGATTAGGTTCATTAGAAAATCTTTACAAATTAATATGCAAATCTTTTTTACATTCGAGATAGAATATCATCAAATGAAATTATAATATAGAAAAGACAGAGAGAGAGAGAGAGAGAGAAAGAGAGAGGAATAGATAGAAAGATTAAGTGAAAGAAAGAGAGAGAGAAAGAGGACTTACTCTCCTCCTCCTTTTCCTCCTCTTCTTCTTCCTCTTGGCATCCTTCAAGCAACCCAAACGAAAGGTAGTTTTCGCGAAAAGGGGAGAACTGAGAGACGGTGTCGGTCGACACTTGTCTCTTCGTGAAAAACTGGACGTTCCTCTCCATGATCCAAAGGCGGAGAACTCAGTGGTCCAAAAGAAATTTCAACTCTATCCTTTTATCTATCTCTGTTTCTCTCTCTCTCTCTCTTTCTCTCTGTCTTTCTCTATCTCTGTTTCTCCGTCGTTTTCAAAACAATTTCAATTCTCTCGAACAAAGATAGATCGAAAATAAGATCTTGGTGTTGTCTAACCGAAAAGATCGACGCCATTGCCGAGTCTGTTCTCCATCCATCAGCAGAGAACGTTCGTCTCGTCTTCTGGCATTCTCTACCGCTATCTCTCTCTCTCTCTCTCTCTCTCTCTCTCTCTTTCTCTCTCTCTCTCCTTCTCTCTCTTTCATTTCTCTCTTTCTCCCTTTCTCTTCTCTACAGCACCCTTGGCCCATTCCTATCCTCATTCCCTGTCCTCCATCCTTCATTCCTCCTCAGCCTTAATTCCAAGCGAGCGACCGTGCACATTCTCCGTTACGTCCTCTCTCGTCCACCTTCTCTCTCTCTCTCTCTCTCTCTCTCTCTCTCTGGATGTGTATCTATCTATCTCATTCTTTCTTAGTTGTTTATTCCAAAGCTTCATCTTTCTTTCTCTATCTGTCTCTCTCTCTCTCTCTCTCTCTCTCTCTTACCCTTTCTCTTTTTGACATTTCCTTCTTGTCCTTATACTTTCTCTCTCTCTCTCTCTCTCTCTCTCTCTCTCTCTCTCTCTCTCTCTTTCTTTCTCCCTTTTTTTCTTTCTTTTACTTTGA
>NC_062199.1:2022814-2025314 GCF_912470025.1 Vespa velutina | reverse complement strand
ACCTCTAAAACTAGCAATCCGATATATTATATCTACGATATACGCGATACGTATCTTATATTACACGCGCGTTAATAATAATTAATTAACTCGTATCATTATTATTTTGCGTGGACGGACATTATACTGTTATTATTATTATTTTCGAAGATATTCGATTGGAGAAAGAAGTAAATAAAGATAAATGAGTGAATATAAAAATAATAAAAGAAAAAAAGAATATATATACATATATATATATATATATATATATATATATATATATATATATCGCGATGATGTTAATACCGTTCGTAGAGAAGGAAAAAAGGGACGATTAAAAATTAAACAAACAAACGAACAAATAAACAACAATTTAACGATTTTAAACGATACTTCGTGCGCAAAGAAAAGGGACTTAGATATAAGATTGGTAGGATCGTACGATAGCCATAAGATACAAAGTTTAAAAGTCGAAGAGAAAGAGATAAAATAAAAAGAGAGAGAGAGAGAGAGAGAGAGAAAAAAAAAGTAAAAGAATAAAAAGAAAAAAGGGAAGGAAAAGGAAAGGAAAGGAAATAGTTAGTCGACGTCGATTGGCCGGCATTTACAAGGACAGCTGTAACCGACGGAATGACTTATAATCCGAGTGTCACGCGGCTCGTGTTAATTGCCCTTTTGCACCGGCGTCGCCCTTTTACAACACAACGGCGGCTTAATCGTATCGGTTTACAGCCCCCGTGAAAACCCTTAGAACGTTTACGACAGGGGCACCCAGGACTACACGAAGACGACAAAGAAGAAACGACAAAGAAGAGAGAACTAACTCTCCTATCACGAAGATCGAGAACGGGCGCGCGCGCGCGCTCTCTCGTACCACCATCACACCATATCACCATCACCATCACCATCATCATCCAGAATGGGTCCATTAAATATCACGTCTCGTCACATACCGACACGAGAAAACCAGTATTTTCAATAATAATTATCTTTTTTATTATATTTTTCTTCTTTTCTTTCTTTCTTTCTTTCTTTCTTTCTTTCTTCCTTTTCTTTTAATACCACATTCCTCTCTTTATTCTTCATCTCTCTGACTATTCCTTAGATTAGATTATTACAACATTCTTTTCTTTTTCCCTTTCTTTTGATTAATTTTCTAAAAATTTTTAAACATTAATAAAAAAAAAAAAATCATTCCCAAATTTTGTTCTATCCTTTAATGTTACTCACAGTGGATTAAATTGATCTTCTTATTGAATAATAAAAAAAATATTCGAATAATTTTGATAAGAGAATTCTAAAATTCTGATTTCTTTTCTCTTTCTTTTTGTCGTTTTTTTTTTCTTTTTTCTTTTTTCTTTTTTAAGGATTAAGAAATATTATTAATTTCGTCACATTGTCCTAATGTTATCTTTCTTTGATAATAATTTTATTTTTTGCATATTATTATATTATTACAATAACATTTATTTGAACGATTCTAAGTATTACGTGTTGTTCGTTATATCCCATCGTTTATTTTGTAATATTTTCGAAAAATAGGAAAAGATTTCGAAGATATTCGATTTCGTACGATTATTTTTATTTATATTAACGAATGAACGAGCTTCGGAGTTTGAAATACACATTGTGCTTCCTATTTCCCATTCTCTCTCTCTCTCTCTCTCTCTCTCTTTTTTCCCCTCCTCCCTTTTATCTTTCTTTCTTTTTTTTTTTTTTTTTTTTTTCAAAGCAGACATCCGTACTACATCATGGTGTTGACACGCAAAGAGTTTTAAGGGGCTTCCCGTGTGTCGTTGAACGCGAGAATGGAAAGGTTTCTACGACGGAAGAGTACACGCTTGAAAAGAGACAGCACAGGTATCCTTTGAAATGTATTAGTCCGATTAGATTCTAATCGTTACACGTATACACCGTGTGTATCGTGACTTAAAGGAATGCCTAGTTTCATTGAACAGATTTTCCTGCGTAAATGATCTAAAAAAAAAAAAAGAAAAAAAAAAAAAAAAGAAAAGAAAGTAACAAACAAACAAACAAACGAAAAAAAAAAAGAAACGAAATCACATTTATACGATAAATTAGCAATTTTTTTTTTATACTTTAATCCAATTAGATTTTAATAGATTATTATTAAATATATCTATAGAGATTTTTCAGGATCTTATAAATATGATCGACAGTGATCATTATTATGTATATCTCATATGTTTATATTACCAATGTATATATGAAAAATGAATTGATTTATTTATGTCATTTATATCAAACATAATAATTATATAAACATAATTATTAGAGTTTGATTAGATTCCAATTGTAATAATTATTTGGTTTGATCAAAACTGTTGATGCAAGCGATGCGTACTTCATTGCAATTGGATTTTTTTTTTTCTTTTTCTTTTCTTTTCCACAGAAAATCATTATTGAGAACTATCGTGTGATATTGCTTATTGAAAAAAAAAAAAAAGAAAAAAAAAAAGAAAACCTATAAATAAGTAAATAAGTAAAGCTTATTTAC
>NC_062199.1:1985314-2012814 GCF_912470025.1 Vespa velutina | reverse complement strand
ATTTATATGTATATATGTGCTGATGATTCATAAAAAATATTTTTTTTATTTAATATTTAACTCGTATAATAATAATAATAATAATAATAATAATAATAATATACATCAGATTTTTGAAACAATTAAAAATAAGAATTAAAAAGAAATGTAAAAGTAAGAAAATTTTATTCGTTAGTTTTTAATCCGACGAAATTTATTGGAAGAGAAGGAAAAAAGAGAGAAAAAAAAAAAAGAAAGAGGAAAAGAAAAGGAAAAAGAAAGTAATAATTTGTTTCACGTTCGGAATTTTTTTTTGTTTTTTTTTATTTTTTTTTTTTTTTTGTCTAATGAAACAACGTCTAATATCTCAAATTTCAAATGATCTTTTTATCTAACGATACCTAACTCTTTTTCTCGTTAATTTCGACGTTAGTAATGAAATTAATCTCGATCAATAACGATTCAAATTCTCTATGCTTGAGAATGATTTTTTTATCTCTCTGAATAAAAGAAAGAAAAAAAAAAGAATTGAAAAAGAAAATGAAGAAAAAAAAAGACAGAGAGAGAGAGAGAGAGAGAGAGAGACAGACAGAAGTTTCTATCTCGGAGACTTTGATCGTTTTAAAAATTGGCCACGGATACGATACGATACGACAGGACTATCGGATATCTCGTTTCGGCACAATCTGAATAACAAATGATGACAGAGATCAGGTAGTCACACCCTTTGAAAATTAAAATCGCATTTCGCCGTAACGGGCTTGCCCACCTCTTTTCCGGCCAATTTAGAATGATTATGTGACTTGGTGTCGACGTGCCCGACCCACCACCACCACCACCCTCACCTACTCTCCTCACCTTCTCTTCCTCAAACTTCTTTCTCTCTCTCTCTCTCTCTCTCTCTCTCTCTCTCTCTCTCTCTCTCTCTCTCTCTCTCTCTCTCTCTCTCTCTCTCTCTCTCTCTCTCTCTCTCTCTTTCTATCTCTTTATGTTTCTTTTTTTTCAACTCTGACACTCGAGATAATTATACCTTTAACGAAGTAAATCGAGCTGTTTGTTTCCCATTAGCAGTCGTCCAACCGGATGATAATCGTCAATTATTTGGTTCTAAGAAAAGCCAACTTTGAACGCTCTCGTCGTCTCCTTTTGTCTTACGAAAATATTTTCTTTATTTCTTTCTTTTTTTTTTCTCTCTTCTTTCTTTTTTTTTTTTTTATTTATTTATTTATTTTTTCCTTTCCGAATAGAAAATTAAAAATTTGTAGGATGTCACTGGTAACATTTCTAGTCTTTATCTATGGATCTTTCTTTTATCTCGATCGAGAAGCAATTTTTAATAATAAAAAAGAAAGAAAAAGTCAATTAACGTAAGAAGAAGATAGAATTCTTTTTCTTCTTCTTCTTCTTCTTCTTTTTCTTCTTCTTCTTCCTTCTTTCTTTTTTTCTTTCTCTTTGTCTTTCTTTTTTTTTGGGCGAGGGGAGCAATTATTTTCTTTTTCGTCCCAATCGTCAAACCCATTAATTTTCTTTAAATTCTCAAACGCTATCTTGTATTCTAAATAAGTTCGATACTATCGATACTTTTTGTTAACAACATTTTTCCAATATTTCTATTTAACATTAACAATTAGATCTTAATTCTATATTCACACGAACTGTAAATAATAAAATTAATCATAATAAAAGTGAAACAACCCATCGTAATTCTTCCAAGATTATTATACAAAATATAAGAGAGAGAAAGAGAGAGAGAGAGAGAGAGAGAGAGAGAGAGAGAGAGAAGAAGAAAAAAAAGTAAGAAGAAATAAATAATAAATTCTATATTAAAATAAATGAAATAATGAAAAATAAAGGATCAATGATTGAATATAAAATCAATAATTATTAATAAATAATAAATAGAATTATATCATATTATATTTCGAGATATTATAAATTAATCAAACGTTACGATAAATTTCAAGCGAACTTATTAATAATAAATAAAACTTTATCTTTGCGTGTATATATATACCATCATCATCATCATCATCATCATCGTCGTCATCGTCGTCGTCGTCTTCTTCGTCGTCGTCGTCGTCGTCTTCTTCGTCGTCGTCGTCGTCGTCTTCTTCGTCGTCGTCGTCGTCTTCTTCGTCGTCGTCGTCGTCTTCTTTGTCGTCGTCGTCGTCGTCGTCGTTGTCGTCATCATGATGGATAACATAATCGAAAGATATATCGAGGTACGACGACAATCGATTCGAATCGAATGGATGACCGTTTGAAGGCGTCGTCACAGACAATTTAACACCTGAGACACTTAAATGGTTTGTTAACGCATAATAATATCGTTCGTTCGTTCGTTCGTTGGTTCGTTTGGTCTCAAACAGGATACGGAACATTACAATATGGAAATACAGTGCTACCCACGTAACTGAGCCTGTCATTGAAGAGGTGAACGCCAGAAGAGAGAAGCACTCGAGTGCGGCCAATTTGTTCGTTACTCTTGCTTTCGTTAATAACCCATAAGTATAGCCATGGTCATGGTAAACTGCACTTTACAATCGTTTACGAAATTTATACCGAACGTACAATAAACTTCCTTTCCTTTTCCTTTTCCTTTTCTATTCTATTCTTTTCCTTTTTTTCTTTCTTGTTATTCTTCTCTCTTCTTATATATAATTTTTGTATCTCTTCTTCTTCTTCTTCTTCTTCTTCTTCTTCTTCTTCTTCTTTTCTTTTTTTTTATGTAAGTACAGTACGAGCAATTGAAGAATAGATTAGAAAATTAAAATAAAAATATTGGCAATGTAAGATGAAGATTTAAATGGTACGTAGATAATTGATTTATAAGCAAGTAATTTGTAATTTTTCTTCTTTCTTTCTTTCTTGTTTTTTTTTTTTTTTTCTTTCTTTTTTTTTTTTTTTTGTCTTTTTTCTTTTCCACGAAAGATCAATGTATCTTATTTAAATCTCTACGTATTAAAATTGATTCGAGATATAATAATTATGAACGAAATTATTTAATTACTTTTAAACGTATCGAAATAATTTTCGACGATATTATTAAAATCGTAAATGCGAAAGAAAGAAAAGAAATTCATTACAATTAATTGACGCATTGTGTGTATTTGTATTGCTAAGGAAAAGGAAAAGAAAAAGAACAGACAAAAAAAAAAAAAATTAAAAAAAAATGAAAAGAGAAAAGAAAAATGTGCGAGACGATAATGACGATAAATTTAGTCGTCGAAGAATGATCTCGTTCGACTTCGTTCTGTTGTATATACATACGTATATATATATACACATGTCCTTGAAGACAAATCCGTGAAATTTTTATGCATTACACGACCACAGGACGGCCTTGAAGAGGAAAGTAAAACCAAGAAAGAAATCAGCTACGTTTGTATATTTCTCGAAGAAACTTTAGTTCATAAATTTTCGATATTTTGTCAAGGCCGAGAAATCAGAAGATACATACATAGAAGGGAAATTATTCGATTAGGATAATCGTAGAAATTAGTGCCGAGGAAATCGTGCATCCAACTAAATCCCCTTCTCACTTCCGCCGGTGAGAGAGTCACTCTGTTGACAAATGGATCCGTGATTTCCTAACAACTAAGGGAAGGTATACAAACAGTGTTCCCACGATTTCGTATTAACTTATATATATATATATATATATATATATATATATATATATATATCACATTTATAATCCGATCTCATAATTTTTCTAATACCATTTATCGTTTTCCTTTTTTTTTTTTTTTTATAACAATTTTATTACATTTAATAGAATTTACAATACATACATATTATATATTAATAAAAGTCTAAATTAATCTATTTTGATAGAAAAATATTAAAACATATTTTATACAATATAAAAAAAGAATACATATATACATATATATATATATATATTTCTTTATAGAACAAATGACAATGTATCGAGTGGAATGTTGTAAAGATCTATTGAAAAAAAAAAAAAAAAAGAAAAATGAAAGAACTTAAAATTTACAGAAAGATAATACGTACACGGTATCGTACAATAATATCTATTAATAAAAATTTGTTTAACAAATATTAACGATCGATAATACATATTGATCTTTCAAAGACATATCAAAAACATACCCCCCCCCCATCTTTAATTGAAATATCTCCCCTTTGACCTGAATGATTTATGATCGGTCAGTCACGTTTTTCTTGTCCCTTGTAGTGTTATTTTTTTATCCTCTCTCCCTCTTCTCTCTTTTTCTTTCTTTCTTTCTTTTTTTTTTTTTTGATTTCTTTTATTCTTTTACATAAAAGCAGGAAATTTCTAGTCGCCCCTCTTTCCTCATACATATCCACGATACATATACATATATATATATATATATATATATATATGCATTACAAATACACATGCATTCCATTACATCCCAGGGGTAATTCCTTTCTGAACGGGTAAAAGGCATCAAAGTTGTTGTGGTTGTATGTATGTATGTAGTTACTGGCCGATATAAATCACCGAAAAACGGTAATTTCCGCGAAAGGGGAAAATCTGATCGTCGAACGGTGCCATCGGCAACAGTAACAGCGTTGCTAGTGACGAGAACATATTATTGGCCGAACGATAGGTATGCCGTGTGTTTGACCAACGCTCCCGCAGGCTCGTTTGTCCAGCCACTGTATCACACACATACATACAAACACACACACACATATATATATACGTGTTCGTAGACGCACACACAAAGAGAAACACATATATAGATATATAACATCAAACGCCGATACAGAGTGTTCCATATAAACCGTAACAGACAATGTTCTACGTAGAATTCAACGGATCGTAATCAGAAACAAGAAAATGAACAATTTCAAATTAGATTCTAATCGTTAAAAATAATTCGATTAAAATTGTAAAACAAAATATATATATATATATATGTGTGTGTGTGTACATATACTCTTATGTACATATCGTCTCGATCGATAATTCTAATAATAATTTTGAAACGACAATCGTAAGTGATAACATTTTATATGGATCACCTTGTATATAAATATACATATATATATATATATATATATATATATATATATATATATATATATAAAACTTACGCACACTGATTAATAGTCTATAGGTAATAGTAATACGTTTGGTAGTATTAATGCATGTAAATACATGCATGTAGAGGAATATAGAAAATTGTACATGTTATATGTGTGTCTGTCTATATATATATATATATATATATATATATATATATATATATATATATATATATACATATATTATATGAAGAATAATATCTACGTAGAGATCTCTATACGTGGACCTATACATTGATGAACATTATTGTGGGTGGTTAGGAGGATGGACACAGTATGAGAGGGTGGCCCAGAGGGTCCTTTATAGATTTGTAGACGAAACCACGGTCACTCGACACTGCGTTTGACCACACCCTCGATTGTGCCAAGATTTATGGACAACCCCCTTCCGACCACCACCATCACTATCACCACCATCACCACCACCCCCAACTCCTCTCTCTTGCTCTCCATCCCACCTCATACTTCACTCTCCCTCTCTCTCCCTCTGTCTGTATGTCTATTTCTCTCTGTCTCTCTCTAGCCTTTAGACTATGCTTCTCTAACAGTATCACCCTATATACGAGCGTGAACCAGCCGCCTTGTTACCAATTCCAATCGACAGTTTGGCTTGTAACTACCGTATCGGACCGTACGTATACCGTCGACATGTTGGACCCTCACTAAACTCGTAAAATAAACGCGTAATCTGTGTTATCCGCGATTATCTAAATCATTTCTTTATCATTATATATATTTCGTCAGGATATTGTAACGATATACATATAATATATGTATATATATTCGTACGTTTAAAAAAAAGGAAAATAATGTACGTATATGGATGAAATTTTGTTTCTTATTTATTTCTTGTTTGTTTGTTTTTTTTTTCTTTTTTATTTCATTTTTTTTTTTTTTTTTTTTTTTTTCTTTTGTTCAAAGAGATCTGCACTCTTCGTCGAATTTTATTATTCATTTGGCAGACATCGTGTATATCCCGATATACGATAATAGAAATAGGAAAAGGTATTGGGAATTAAAAGTTTAGATTTTTATACAAAAAAATATTTGGTATGTTGTATAAATATTTGATCCTGTTGTTTTTTTTTTTTTTTTTTTTTAATCGATTCATCAGAGAAAAAGAATTATTTATATTTAAAATCTTTTACGATGCATATGCGTGTAGAGGATAAAATATTTTTTATCCACGATCAGAAATAGAAATTAAAGATATTTATTGTTTTACTTTTATTATGACTGATCGTACGGGGGTGGGGCGGGGAAGGGGAAAAAGACATTGCATATGATAAGAATATTATAAAAATGTATTTCTTTTTCTCAAATCTAATTAGAAATAATGACATTTGTAAAACATTGACGTTCATTTCATTATCGCAATTACTTTTCGATTTACTATGAAAGAAAGAAAGAAAGAAAAATAAAACTACGAACTTAAAATTATTTTTGAACGAATTAAAACATACATATATATGTATATATATATATATGTGTGTGTGTGTGTGTGTGTGTATGTCTACGTGTGTGTATTGCAATAATTAAAAAAAAAAAAAAAAGGAATAAATAAAACAAGAAAACAAAGAAATAAAAGCAGACGGAGTTGACTCCGTCTAAAAAAACTTTTTTTTTTTTTTTTTTTTTTTTTAGGGGGAGAGTAAAAACGGCTTCCTTCGAAATATTATATCCAATCGGATATCATTTTTGTGGTCGAACGAAAGGAAATATAAATTACATTAAAAGAAGGGAAATCCTTGAAAGTTTGAAAGCTCCTTCGAAGGAAACAAGCATTCTATTAGAAGGAGAGAAATTCGGTCCAAGTGTTTCTTCGGTTGGACAAACGGGATTAGACCAATACTTTTTCGGTCTCGTGATTTCTTCGGTAAGAAATTGTTGAGATGCTTGGTAATGATAATGGTGGTAGTAAGGTAATAGTGGTAGTAAGGATAGAGTGGGGAGGATGAGTAGATAGGTAATGGTAAGGATTAAAGGTCCCCGTGTGGAAGAAGAGATTATTTCTTTCCGATAATCCTTGTGTGTGGCATCGTTTACCAGCTGTCGAGGGAAAACGAAACGGCTGTACTATATACATATGTATTATATTATACTATATATATATATATATATATGTGTGTATGTATGTATGTATGTATATATGTATGTATATTTATATTAAATAAATAAGATAGCACACGGTTTTCATATTTCAAAAGTTAATCTCGTTTTTAAAATTCAAAATATCCCATTTCTTTTCTTTTCCAATTTTTCTCTCTCATCGAGTCTTTAATAAATTATATATAGATACATATATTATATATTATATATATATATATATATGTGTGTGTGTGTGTGTATGTGTGTATGGAAAATAATTATTATTTCGAGATTTAATCGTCAAAAGCGTCGAAAATATTTGCTTTAATTATCTTGAAGACGATAAATAAAATATATCTAATTTCTTGTTATTCATAGATTCAATAATACACATAGATCATTTTTTTATTTCTTTTTTTTTTTTTTTAATTTATTTTATATATATATATATATATATATATATATGTATACATCTGTTTGGGATCATTGTTTGCGTATTGAATTATATGATTAATTCATTTATCTCGATCAATTAATTTCGATTCGATTGAAATTTTTTCTAATGAAAAATCAAACATCTATTCGATTAGATCGATTGTTTTTATGAAATTAGGTATAGTAATTTTAATTTTTCATTTTATAAATTTTTAACATAAATGACATTGAATTTTAAGAATGATATTTTTTTCATGAGAGATCGCCATTAAATTTTTATATCTCAGGTGATTATTTTGTTAATGAAGAAGTATAGAAAAATTGATCAATTCGTTTTTCGAATATCATTAATTATTTTATTTCATTATTAATTAATTTCTTTCTCTCTCTCTCTCTCTCTCTCTTTCTCTATCTATCTCTATCTATCTATCTCTTTTTCTCTTTTAATTAAATATAAATAATTAAACACTCTCTCATGAAATTATTCATGAATATTATTTAATTTGTATTTTTCTTCTTGTCTTTCTTCAAAAAACATATTCTCTCTCTCTTTCTCTCTTTCTCTCTCTCTCGAGAATATAATCATTAATTTCTGATGCGTCATATTTAGGATATTCCTTTCTGTTAACCTTTGACCCGCTTCCCCTACCCTTATGTCAAATCAACGTAACTCTTAAGGGCGCGATATTTTTCCCCATGGTGTTCAACAACAAACGCCATTTGGCTTACTTCTTTCCCCCTTATGGGAAACGACGATCTTAGTGATTAAGATTATCTTCTTCTTTATTAAACGTAATGAGATTATCTAATTATCTTCAACATTTGCCTTTTATTTCTTCTTTTTATTTTTCTCCCTGATCTCCAATTATTAAAAACAATAGTTATAATAATGTCATTACGTTCATCTTGTAATCTTATTTAATCATTGCATTGAAATTTTCAATGTCACCAATTTGGTTCTTTCTTTTTTTTTTCTTTTTCTAATTCTTCTCAATTGAAAAATTAATTGATGATAATAACAACAACAACAACAATAATAATAATAATAATAATAATAATAATAATAATAATAATAATAATAATAATAATAATAATATGATGTGAATTTTCTAATTCAATTCAATATTATGATCAAAGCTTCGTGAGAAACTTGAAGTAGATATTTTACGTAAAGGAAATTGCAATATTTTTGCAACAGCCAAAACTATTTAGTAGCTAGCTAGCTAGTTAGCCATAATTAGTTAGCTAGGTTGTTGGCTAGAGATAAAGGAGGCAAATAAGATAAAAAAAAAAAAAAAAAAAAAAAAGAAAAAAAGTAAAAAGAAATAAAGAGAAGACAAAAAGAATAAAGGGATAGAAGGATCAAGAGAAGAAGGTTAAAAGTTTTAGCAAGAGTATATCCTTGATGGTGACGTATCGACAGAGACGACAAGAAGGACAACTTAGGACCTACTTTTTTTTGCTGATCATTCTCCTTACTTTCTAGTCCCTTTTTCCAAGGACCTTCTGCACGATCCTACAATTAATCTGGAATTGGATAGAAGCTCTTACTCTAACAGATACAACCGTTTATATATATATATATATATATCTTTTGAGTCTCTCGCACTTTCGACATTGAATTGATGAGAAAGAGAAAGAAAATGGTAACGTAACAATTCTTTGGGCAGAAAATAGTCTCTACGTAGTTAAAGTAGTGTGTGGGTAGTAGCGGACAGTAGGGTTATGGTGGGGTGAGACGGGAATTGCTAGCTAAGGGTGAGGGTGTTCTCGAGTTAACTCAAGCGAACTATAGTGATCACACAGGACATTGAACATCCCGACGCCGAGTGTGCGCCAAATTATAACTTATTTTATGACTTTTTTGCACTGGCCATTTAATCTGCCCCGAAAAAGAAAAAGAAAAAGAAAAAGTGTACGGACGTGCGTCCTGTGACCGAATCATTGTCGTTCCCCTTTAACCCATCCATCCCTCCCACCCCTACTCCTCCGTCATACCCATCCTACTTTCTCCACTTACTCGTTTTCAGGGTGATAAAAGTATATATCTCAATGAGAAATTTGGAAATGAAATCAGTTCGTAATAACTTCCAATTCGTAAGATTCGACGCCATAAACTATAACACGTTGTTGTAATCTTTACCCATTGGCTTAGAAAGTTTTGTCAGGAATATGTTAGAGAAGAGAAAAAAATAAAGGGATGATTATTTTATTTCGTACACAGTGAATGTGTGTATGCGCGCGCACGTGCATTTTCTCTCTTTTTTTTTCTTTTTTTTTTTCTTTATGGATCATAGATCGTTACAATTTGTTTGTTGAGTTAATTAATTGATTGATTACAATGAGATTAGATTGGATAACGAAATTGATAATTGAAATTATTTGCAATTAATTTGTGTCGATAGAGAGAGAGAGAGAGAGAGAATGCACGCTGAGAATTCAAGAAAATTGAAAAAATACTATATATATATATTTGTACGAATGTACAGACGTTCAAATGATTTTGTTTTCTTCTTATAAATAATACCAAAAAAAAAAAAAAAAAAGAAAAAGAAACATTTAAAAACAGGATATATAAAAAGAGTTTACAACGTAGAACTTGGAAAAAAAAAAAAAAGAAAAAAAAGAAACATTGAAGTATTCACGATAAAACAAAAGACAAAAGATTATTCTACTTACGACAATTATTTTACTATCTTTGAAATTATTTATCAAGGCGAACGTAATAATTCCATTTGCGACATCGAGAATGGCTGCTTGAAAAATCTCAATGGTTTTATCTTTTCATGAGTGAGAACTTTAGGTATATTCAACATTCGTCATCGTCCTCGAGTAAAAGTGAAAATAGAAAGGTCCTTAGGGAGATTTAAAATGAAAGAGAGAAAGAAAAAGAGAGATAGAGAGAGAGATAGAAAGAGAGAGAGAGAGAGAGAGAGAGAGAGAGAAATGGAGAGAAAGAGTGAGAGATCGTCTTCCACACCGACGACATGAAATATGAAGACGACGCCGTTTCTCGACGGCATTGCGTTGGCTTGATGCCACAAAAGGAAGCGTCACGGCAAATTAATCGGCCTATCTACGAGCACGCGAGATGTGTGATTTAATAAAAAGCTTCCCCTTTTACTCGTACGCACGATCGGGAGAGGGGAAAGGTGGTGGAGAGGGTGGATGAAAGAATAAGAGAATGAAAAGAGATGGACGAAAGAGTGGGAATACTTACCCCCCTTTCCTCCCCATTCTTCGCCTTATCCTCCTTCTATCACCCTCTTTACCTCCTTGTCCCACCCACAACCACCTCCCACCCCCCCACCCTCCTTTTCCCCATACCAGCGCTATCATGTGTAATAAGTTTAGTTCCAACGACGACGAAAAAGCCATAAAGCTCAGCATGATGCCTGAAATGACGATCCTCAAATTTCATGGATTGTCGTCAGCCGAGACAAAGAAAGATTATATAATAAAAATGTTAAAACGATTGCGAATTGTTTAATAATAATAGAATAAATAATTTTAATCCATATTGAAAATAATGGAATGCATGTAATGCCAAGAAGAAATTAAATTTGTTTCTTTTTTCTTTTTTTTTTTCTTTTTTTTTTTTTTTTGTCAAAGGAAGAAAATAAAAATAAAGAAAACCAAAAATATGTAACAATATAATATTAATTACATAAAAAATTTCTTTGGAAAAAGAAATAGAAATATTCTCGTATTTTTCTTTCTTTTCATTCTTAAAGAAAATATTTGTAAAGAATACATTTGTATATATAATCAATCAAAAAGCTTAGATCATTTAATAGTTGCATTAATCTTTTTCATCGTCGAGTTTTAGCTAAATTTCTTTTTTCTTCCTTTTCTTTTCTAAGTAAAATTATATAATAAAAAAAGATATATATATATATATATATCTTGTAAAATGATCCAATATCGAAAAATAATTTAGAAGAACAATTTAGAAATAATTTGAAAATTATGTGAGATGACATTGTCGACATGTCTCTTTTTCTTTCTTTTTCTCTCTCTCTCTCTCTCTCTCTCTCTCTCTCTCTCTCTCTTACTGTAAGTCTTAACGTGGATGTTTTCTACGTGAAACGATTGTTCCTCAAGCAAGCAGTACTATAACATGAGACGACAGGGGGTGGTTTCGAGGTTTCCGTAGGAAGTAAGGAAGTAGGTTGGGGTAGGAAGAAGGAAGGGTGGGTGATTTCGATGTAAGAGTACCGGACTCCTGCAAGGGACGGCTAATTCCACTGTGATCACATCTGATCGATGTCCCGTCTAACTACTACATCGACTGAAAAACTATTGTCCGTTTCTTCCTCTTAGTATTTTTCTGCTCGAAGCGACATTTTTCTTTAAGAGAAAATGAAAATTCTTTAACGTTATTTTAATCCATCATTTTCTTTTAATTGCCGTAAAATTTATTATATATATATCATTAATTTTAATCAGATTATATATATATATATATATATATATATATATATATATATATATACATATTGTATATGTATATGTGTATGCAATTAATATCTTTGAAATTACGAAAAAATTTTAATATAAAGTTTATTTATTTAATAATTATTGGGCTAATTTATATTTTTAAAAAATGTATATACATATATATATATATATATATATATATATATATATATATGTATGTACGTATAAATTATTTATTTGAAATTGTACGAAAAAGACAAATGATTCGACTTTCTAAGTCGAATTATTTCGAATTGGGTGTACATACGCTTGACAATATATTTCCAATGAGAATAAGGTCTTCTGGACCCCCAGCCAGCATGATTCTTTTATTTTAGTTTTAGTCGAGGACCCACGCAATTTGACCCTCCGTTCCGTGGCCTCGAGTTTCGGTCCATACGTCTATTTTCACTCGTTTCGAAGGAAGAGAAAAATATTGAGAGAAGGAGAGAGATAGAGAATAAACAGAAAGAAAGAGAGAGAAAGATATATATATATCATCGTGGAGGGGATGATAAGAAGGCCACATATGGTCTGTCCACCCTTAGCTACGAAAAAGGAGGGAGAAACTTTGGATTCACGTCAAAGGGATGACTATACTCTTGTAAGTAAGAAATTTCTTGGGGACTTTTCTCTTTTATCTTATCTATTCTGGCAATAGATAAGAGTATCCAGATAAAACGAAATCACGTACTTTTATCAAATGTGCACGATCTGGCACTCTTTAATTAACTCTCCATCTTAACTTTATCGTTTTGTTTTTTTTCTCTCTCCCATAGACAGAGGGTAATCCAATGGTGCCGATAGTAAGACGAATATCTTAATGTACTTCTTTCTGATTAAATGAGAGAGAGAGAGAGAGAGAGAGAGAGAGAGATTATTTTACATTATATATATATATATATTATTAATGAAATTGCGTAACATTTGTCGGAAGTTTAATTGCAAATTTGTACAAATTTCTCGTAATTATTAAATTAAAAGAAAAAATTTTAATCATTCTTAGTTACGTGTTAATTTTCAAAATAAAAAAAAATATATATATATATATACACATATTATATAAATGTTATTAACCAAGAAATATATTCGTTGTTATAAATATTTGCAAGGATTGAAAATTCAAATTCGATAATATCTTTCTTTGAATATCAAATTAGAAAAATAAAAAATAAATAAATAAATGGAAAAGTAAGTAAAAGAAGTCAATACGCTGGCGATTCGTTTATTGTTAACAAACACGAAATATACGTAACGTGACTATCCGTAATTCGTGCAATTAATAAGAATAATAAATTCTATGAGAGAGCCTTGATAAAATAATTTCTTCTTCTTCTTCTTCTTCCTTTTTTTTCTTTTTTTTTTTTTTTTTTTTTTTTTGTCGTTTACAAACTTATTCAACGTTATTTCAACGTTCTTGCATTCTCGCGAATTTCTGAAACTTCTTAACATTCGGTACTCGTTCGCATATAATATTCGTCCGAGGGAGATCCTACTGTGATTTCGGACTATGCAATGCTTTTGTCAAGAAAAGAGAGAGAGAGAGAGAGAGAGAGAGAGAGAGAGAGAGAGAGAGAGAGAGAGAGAGAGAGAGAGAGAGAGAGAACAGCTCCTCTTTTGGGTCAAAAAAGAAAAAAAAAAGAAAGAAAGAAAGAAAAAATAAGGTAGAAGCAAAGGAAAAAAAAGAAAAAAAGAAAAAAGGACAGAGAAAGAGAAGCAAGGATCTCCTTTCTGATTCATTCTCATGGACGAACGTTCTAACTTCGGTATAATGATAAATTATCCGGATTATGAAATATACTGCTAAACCGTGACGGATGTTAGGGCGATACTGGAAGATTGAAGATTCATCTCGAATACGTGATATCACTTGACGAACAATTTTATATTTTTTCTTTTTCTTTTTCTTTTCTTTTTTTGACGAACTCGAGATTAATCGGAGTAAATAATTTTTTTTACTTTTCGAAAGCATTATTGTTAGAAAAAAAAAAAAAAGAAAACGAACGAACACACACACACACGTACACGCACACGCACACGCACGCAGAAATTTGAATAAATATAATTAAAAAAAAAAAAAGAGTTTAAAAAAAAATAAAAAAAAGTTCCAATACGAACGAAATTGTATTGCTTTTTCTTTCGAAATATTTTACGATGATAAATCAAAGGGACAGAGAGCGAAGAAAAAAAAAAGAAAAGAAAAGAAAAGATAGTAGATATAAGAGCATGTGGAATAAAAAAAAAAAAAAGAAAGAAAAAAAAACAAAACAAAACAGAAAATTGAAGTAACGTAAACGGAGAAAGAAGGGAAAAAAATTCGTGGACGCATGCGTGTTCGAAAAGAGAAAAGAAGAAAAAAAAAGGAAAAAAGAAGAATTGAGTTAATTGATTGTAGAGATTTGGAAGAGAGAGAGAGAGAGAGAGAGAGAGAGAGAGAGAGATAGAGAAAAGGAAAAAAAACCAGAAAGAAAGAAGAAGAGAAAAATGAAAACAAAAAAGAAAGAGAAGAATAGAAAAGGAAAAAAAAGAAGGGAACTACTTTATATTCCTCGAACATCTTTTCTGATCTTTTCCCGCATTTTTATTGCACTTGCCGTCAGAGTATAAGAATATGTTTTATTTATATTTCATATTTTTTCTCTATCTCTCTTTCTCATTCTATTTATCTATCTGTCTCTCTCTCCTCTCTTTTTTGTCCTCCTCCTCCTCCTCTTTTTTTCTTCTTCTTCTTCTTCTTCTTCTTCTTCTTTGCTTATGGTGACCACAAGAGAAACACACATTCGTCCTACGAATTTGTTCAGGGTGACCACGAAATATGGACTGAAGATCGGAAATCTCTTCCCTTTTCACCTACCCCCCCTCCCTCCCTCAATTCCTCTACTATACTTTCTTTTCAACCCTCTATCATTCTACAATTTTCTTTTTCCACCCTTACAATAGGATAAACTTGTGTCCGGCCCGATTCTACGTGAAAATATTTTGTCGATTGCTTTTATCGGAAATATTTACATTTCTTCTTCTTCTCTTTTTTCTTCTCCTTTTTTTCTTTTCTTTCCTTTCAAATCAAAAAAAAAAAAAAAAAAGAAAGAAAAGAGAAAAGAAAAGAATTAAAATTTACGAAAAGAGTATATCTTCTGAATTGTTTTGTTCTTTTTTTTTTTTTTTTTTTTTAACAAGACCTAAAAAAAGAAAAAAGATATATTAATTCATTCGCATTTCGTATCGAAGCGGGATTATTCAATTAAATATTAAAACTAATTCCAAGTAATTAATTAATTAAATACATGAGTATATAATTCATAAACGTTATACATAGGGTATGCATTAACACAAAGATTAGAATAGGATTAAGAAAAAAAAAAAAGAATAAAAAGAAGAAAGAAAGAGAGAGAGAGACAGACAGAGAGGAAAAAAACACGTTGACGAGGGTTGCGCGAAACGGTTTACTCGAACCGACCGAATTTAATCTCGCATTCTACGAACGTTCAAAAGAGGGGTTGTTACACGCAATTTGCCACATTTTCTAGTAATGACTCCTATCCACCCTCCGTATGTTTTATGGGGATCGTTTTGGATATGCATAACTTACGGTCCAGTGGTCAAACTTATGAATTATATGATCGTCTTTGAGATTTCCTATATGAGACAAGAGCTAAAACGTTTTACGAGATCAGGAAACGATAATAATGTCCGAAAAAGAGAAAGGAAAAGAATAAAAAGAAAAAATGAAATGAAAAGAAAAGAAAAGAAAAGAAAAGAGAAAAACAAGAGAACGACAAATGATTAACAACTATAAAACAAAACGAAACGAAACAAAACAAATCTCAACGTTGTTAACATTCGCACTGGGAACATTATCGTTAAGATCGTTATCATAACCGTGTGAAAGTGCAAGGAAGATAGGAAATCTTTTAAAACTGAAACGTGAGCGGAAATTGCGATACCAAGCTTTGAGAATAATTTCATTGCAAGTACGTGACCCTAGCCCACCCACCCCACCCTACCCTACCCCTCCCTGTCTGTCGCCACCAGGGCCCGTTCGTCTTACGCTTACGACATTATCGTTCTCGCTCTACTTTTACGTAATTTTTACAAAGAGTCAATATATATATATATATATATATATATATATATATATATATATAATACGATTCTTCGAAATTATTCAAAATTTTCGTAAAAGAAATTTGTTTCGTTTCATTTCTTATTTGCCTTTTCTTTTTTATTCTTTCTATTTTATTTTCTTTTTTTCTTTTTTCTTTCCCTCTTTCTTTCTTCCTCCTTCACGTTTGATCTCAAAAGTGGACACCCAGTATATATAACATACGTACGATATACATACGTACACGTACATATACGTAAGTAAGTACAACGCAAAGAATCCGTGGGAAGTTCCGGATAATTTGATAAGGAGGATTCATGCCCGGTGTCGAGAGATGTTCCAACGGGTAATATAACATTCTTTATTCAAGACACACGCACGCGATATGGGTTTTAAATTCTGTTACTCCTTTGATGTTACCACCGCACCAAAACAAAATTTCGAAGAGCCTGGAATCAGAATTTTCTTCTTTACTTTGAAATCCCCCTTTTACCCGGTTCTCGGGCATAAATCGTTGAGAAAGAAAGAAAGAAAGGAAAAAAGAAAAAAAAAAAAAAAAAGAGAGAAAGAAAAAAAAAGAAGAAGAAGAAACAAACAAACAAAAAAATTGAACGAAAAGAAAAGAAAAGAAAACAGGGGAAGCCTCTTTCTTCCTTGGACAATGGACAAAACGAAATTTTTTCTTTTCTAATCATTAATTGTACGATATTAATGAAACGAGAAGAAGAAAAAGAAAAGAAGAGAAAAAGAGAAAGGAAAATTAATCGTGATAAATTAATTGTCTATGAATATTTTAATTGGATTGTTTTATGTTTCATAATAATACGTACGAAGTAATTACTAAATTGATGAATATTTCCCGCGTATGATCTACGACCAATAGGAATCTTCGTGATCGGTCACGTGAGCCCCCTCCTTTGTTCGAACGTCAAGGACGATAGTGCATTATTTTTAATTAATATTCCTGTAGTTTTTTCCTATCGTTCAAGTGATCCAACGTTCTTCTTATTTTATTCGTAATTATTTTCATACGGGCGTACGATAATAAAAATGTACGATAAAGGTTAATAACGTTGATCTCTCGAGGTGCCCAAAGCGCAACACGTGTGTTTTTGTTTCGATCAGAGAAAACGTGTATAATTCGAGTAACGTGGCGCGAAGGAGTCACAGGCTTTACGGTATGTCATCTATTCTGATAATATTTCTAATCTATTTTATTACGTCATTTATTTTCATTTCATGGAATTAATTGTAGGTTATACGACGATAATATTCATAAAGAGAAATAACAGTGAATAAATGTGTTGTCATTTTTAATAATCATAAGATTTGAGTTTCATTTTTAACCTTCGTGCCATCGTAGATCGATGCATGTGATTTTGATAATTATTGCCATTATTGTTACGTTACTTTATCATCTAATCAAGTTTTATATCGAAGATTGGTTCTACTACGATATTAAGTTAGTAATTTATATTATTTAATACAATTAAATGGAGGTTAGGTTTAAGATTATTGTCAAAGTATGTTGTGTGTGTTAAAATGTTATGTGTCAATATATGTATTGTTACAGAATGGATTCATCTAAATCAAAAAATGACAAAGAGAGATTTCATATAGATATTTTTGAAATCTCATCTGATGAGTCTTCTACTGAAGGAGAAAAAATAAAAAATCCTTTGTCATTACGCAATCATTTAAAACATTCTACAGTTAAAAAATCTATTAACGTTGATTTAATTCCTAATGATAGCAATAAGAAGAAAACACCAATCGTTCTTGATATAAGCATAGAATCAGATTCCAATGATTCTGATAATTTAAATCAATTATCTGCTTTGCAACAACAACAGTCTTCTGTTAAAGAAACTACTAGCACTGATGTAAATTCTGAAAGTAACAATGAGAAAGCTAAACCAGATGTGTTTGATATAAGTACAGATACAGATTCTAATATATCTGATGATTTTACTCAAGCCTCTTGTGTTTCACATGCTACAA
Organism: Vespa velutina; assembly: GCF_912470025.1. Lineage (NCBI taxonomy): Eukaryota > Metazoa > Arthropoda > Insecta > Hymenoptera > Vespidae > Vespa > Vespa velutina. Next base: position 1,994,642 of record NC_062199.1, on the reverse strand, counting down.
GAATGGGATTATTTCCTTGGAAGAAACAAAAACGATTAAGTTCAGATTCTCAAGATGGTAATAATGATAAAAGTAAATGCATGTCTACAGCTTTTGATAACTCAGTTCCTATATCGGTAATAAAAGAATCCAAAATAAGAAAGGTATCTGTACGACAAAGGTTTACGAAGAGTGAGGAGACACCGATTAAATATTTTAATAATCCTAGTCCACCCATTATTTCTGATATGGTTGAAATGAAAGAACTTCAGACAACAGATGTAATGCAAGATGAATTAGTCATTGCTGGTAGTAAAGTGAAATTTCCAGTCCAACCGTACCCTTGTCAGCTCGCTGTGATGAATAGGGTAAGTTTTTCATCGATAATAAATTTATCATTTGATTTATATTATGAGGACAACAATTAAAATTAATATAATTATTACTCTCTTATTATTCAAGCTTATTGAAAGCTGTACAAAAGAAAATCATTGTCTACTTGAAAGTCCTACCGGTAGTGGAAAAACTTTGGCTTTACTTTGCGGTGTACTGGGTTGGCAAGACACCTACAGTAGTAAGTGAATATACTAAAACCATATATTAATAACAATCTAACTAATTCGTTTTACTTTTATAAGCAATTTATTATTCGTTAAAGTTTAACAAATTACATTAACGTTTCTTATTAAAAATTAAAAAAAAAATTCTTATTCACTAATTTACTTAATAATTATCGAATATCATGGAGAATCTAGTAAGGATCTAAATCTTTTTAAATTTAGAATTAAAAAAAGAAAAAGCAATAGGAAAAAAAGCAAAAGCACAATTAAAAGTACATAGGTAGGTTCGTCGTAATTGTCTTATAAATTAACGAGCTTCTCCTTTGTTCTCGAGTGAAGAAAACTATCGTCCAATTAGATAGACATTCTTTCTCTATCTATCTCCCTTTTACTCTCATCATATTAATTTGAATTATTAAATCGTTTGTTTCCCCTTTAATGGTGGCCCTTATGTACCATCGTTGGTAATTTTGAGTTCGTCTACTACGTTCATGCATGCATGCAGCTAATTGTCGTCCGATTTCGCGCAATTTCTAAACAATTAGAGTAGACTTCGGTTAGAGATATGCGTCATGGTACCAGTTCACGAACGTCGCCAAAGTATATCATAGTTATAGAATCTTTCTCATTAAATTAATTATTGAATTAAGATATTGATATTTTGTTTAATAATTCTTTTCTTTTCTTTCTCCTTCTTCTTTTTCTTTTTTATTATTATTACTATCATCATCATCATCATCATTATTATTATTATTATTTTTTTTTTTATTATTATTATTATTATTATTATTATTATTATTATTATTATTATTATTATTTCATGTTGATACATACAAGAGAAAGAAAGTACATTAATGTTAGAATATTCTAAGTCTATGTCGTGTTTATATATAGATAACTCGTGTTCTCTATATATCTTCTAAATTATTCCTAATTGGCTCGATAAACTATACATCATCGATTTCTAAGTCTATAGATAGAAAGTAACAGTAAACGAATATTTATTTCAATTAAATAATTAATTTTTTTATTAATCATGTAACATAATTCTATCTTTATATATATATATATATATATATATATATATATATAATATATACACACATACATACATGCATACATCTTCATTTTTTTTTTTAATATTACATTTATAGTAATTTTTAAAGTCAAATTTATTTAGAAAAAATTTTAATAGTTTATATATATATATATATATGAAGGAACATTCATACATACATATATACATATATTCGTAATAAAATAGGATAGATGCGAATCATGTAGTAAATGGTACGTGATCGAACCAACGAAATCGCTATGGTGCAATAATGGCTCGAAATTTAATCCGTCGAACACGCAGCGTTCACGACGAGGAGTCTGGAGCATTGCAAACATTCGGGAGGCAAACGATCGCGTGCCATTTCGAGGCTCACGTCAAATTAAACGCTCCCCGACGTTAACGTCAAATTTGCGTGTTTCACTCTCTCTCTCTCTCTCTCTCTCTCTCTCTCTCTCTCTCTCTCTCTTTCTCTCCCTCTTATTTGCAATATTTATATATATATATGTATGTTCTTTTTTTTTTTTTTTTTTTTACATCGAAATACCAAATCACAATCATCCGATGAATTTCTCGTATCAAACAATTATTATTATTCATAAAAAAAAAATAAAAAAATAAAGAAAAGTAAAAAAAAAAAAAAAGAAAAAAAAATAAATAAAAAAAATTACATATTGAATTTTATCCAAAAGGAGTATGGAAAAAATGTGAAGCTTCGTTCCGTGAAAAATATATAAAAATGTATTAGTAGAATACTATATTTATTTAGTATTAAATAATATAATGTTCATGAAGTGTTAGAAGAAAATATTTTAAATGATTTAATGCTTGAAAAAAAAAAAAAAAAAAAAAAAAAAAAAAAAAAAAAAAAAAAAAAAAAGAAGAAAAATATTATCAACTATAATGTTCCTGCAATATGCGTATGATATTGGATGATATAATTATTTGTAAAATATTAGGTGGCATGATGTTGAAATTCTAACCATAGAGAGAGAAAAAAAAAGAAAAAAGAAACAAAACGAAAAAAAAAAAAGAAGAAAAAGAGGAAAAGAAATAATTAGAAATATTAACAATTATCGAGATATTATAACAACAATAGCAACAACAAAAAGAAAAAAGAAAGAGAGAAGGGAGGAAAAAAATAATTGAATCTACAAGAGACGATAGTAAATTAGAATGGTATACGTAGAATACGATGGTACAGGTTGGTACCTATCCCACTTGAATAAAATTTATTTTCATATCCTCGCAAAGTTGACACAATCTGAGGAGAATATAATATACACACACATATATATATATATATATATATATATATTATTATTATTATTATTATTATTATTATTATTATTATTATTATTATTATTTAGTGAATCGATACACATACAATTTTGATAATTAGATAAATGAGAGAATGGAAATAGGGAAATAAAAATGGATAGAAAAAGAGAGCACCCTCGTTTGGTTCGTGGTACGAACGATTGTAATAGGCAGATATAACTGTGTCACCATAGTTCGGGGCCACCTGAGTTATCCTTCTTCTTATTTCTTTTTTTTTTTTCTTTTTTTTTTTTCTTTCTTTCTTTTTTTTTCTTCTTCTTTTTACCAGCTTATAATTTCTTTTATGCTTTAAAACCCGGCCACCGTCACGCTCTGTCTGAGGTCGAGTGGTACTGCTAGCCGCGAAATTGTAAACTTAGGCAAGCGGGGAGACGACGACGACGACGATGACGACGACGACGACGACGACGACGACGACGACGACGACGATGTTTGAGAGGTCGCATAAATTAGGTGCTCGAGGAAGAATGGAAAATCTTTCTTTCCCATCCGAGACTCTCTGGTAGTTTAATCGATAAGATTCTCGCTCGACGAGTAGGGGTGTCGCGAGATTTATCGCTTACTTTCCTCTTCCTCATCCTCTTCCTCATCCTCTTCCTTCTTCTCTTCCTTCTTCTTCTCTTCTACCTTCCACCGCCACCAGTACCACCTCCCTAACCCTCCCCCTCCTCCTCCACCTCCTCCCTCCTGCCTCCCCCTTCCCCCTCTTTCTGTAAAAAGAGGCCACGAGTCCTTACTCTCCTTTTTTCCTACTCAAATTAATTCGAATCCAATTAGTTCCCTTCCTTCTTGAATAATAATCCTACCGTTTGACATTTTATGTAATACGATGAAAGAGAGAGAGAGAGAGAGAGAGAGAGAGAGAGAGAGAGAGAGAGAGAGAGAGAGAGAGAGAGAGAATGAGAATGAGAATTTATTCGTAGATTCCTGTTTTATCGATCACTAGGGAATTTTCTTTTCTCTTTCTCTTTTTTTTTTGTTTTCTTTTTTATTTTTTTATTATCTTTTCTTTTTTCTTTTTTCGTCGTTAATTCATAGGAAAAATAATAATTCGTATTTTTCTTGTTCTCCTATAAAATATACACAATACAACAATAATGTCGCTATAATAAATCATTAAGTTGATGATTTTTACTTGGGGGGAAAAAAAAAAAAAAAAAAACAAAAACAAAAAGGGGGGTGTGAAAAAAAAAAATAAGAAAACAAAACGAACGAATATAAAGAAACAAGAGCAAAAAGAAAAAGAAAACAACAAGAAAAAGAAAAAAACAAAAAAAGAGAGAAAAGAAAAGAAAAATCGCGTGTAAATTTGATAAGAAATGATATACATTTACAAGACATTATTTAAGAAGCTCGCGACGAATTTAGCCTGATATGGTAGAGTTGGTTTAACGCTAGCAAAGGGAAACGACGACATCGAGAGGGTAAGAGGAATAAATTTGGAAAGTTTATCGCGGGATCGCATGCTTGCTAATGTCACTTTATTATTACTGGCGAACGTCGTCGTCGTCGTCGTTGTGTCGTCGTTGTGTCGTCGTTGTGTCGTCGTTGTGTCGTCGTCGTCATCGTCCTCGTCTTTGTCGAATGAAAACGTCGAGAAAGGACGAAGAGAAAGAGAAGAAAGACCGTTTTACCTGGTGCCGCTCTCGCGAGGGAGGAGAAGTTCGGAATATAACCGGTAGCAAAAAGAAAAAGAGGAAGTGAAGGTGAATGTGGAGGTAGAAATAGAGAAGGAGGAGCAAGAGGAGGAGGAAGAGGAGAAGGTGGAGGAGAAGGTGGAGTGCCTATTGTAATATAGCAAAGGAACTTGGAAAGTCATAATAATTATCGGCGAACGTAGAATTATACATTGTCTCTTCCATAGTCTTCGAGTCGTCGCCATTTTGTATTATACCTTCAGCATGCAATCACCTTTCTTCTCTCTCTCACTCTTTTCCCCTCTCTTTCTCTCTCTCTCTCTCTCTCTTTATCTCTATAGAAACTTCCTCCTTTATTTTAAGTACTTTATTATTTCATTTTATTTAGTTTTATATTGTTTCACGCGTTTTTTTACGCGTATATCTATCCATTTTTAATCTTTCGATTTCTTTTCTTTTCTTTTTTTTTTTTTTTTTTTTTTTCTTTTTTTTCCCTCTTTCTCTTTCATATCATTATGTAATGAATTTTTCAGAAATATTCAGGAATGCGTTCCTTTTGTTTTTCTTTTTTTTTTTTCTTTCTTTTTTATTTATATATACATATATACATATATATATATATATATACATAATCATTTTAATTCGCACAAGGAAGGAAAATATTTTCCATCGGTATTCCATACTACACATCGGATCGATTTATAAATTATTGGCCCCATTAACCATCGTCTCCCACATAATCAATTATTCGCCGGGCGTCGCTCGCTCGGCAATTTTCCTAGCTGCGGTTTATCGTCGCGAAACTTCATAAACGAGCTGTTCTACTATAGATAGATACACATACACACACACACAGAGAGAGAGAGAGAGAGAAAGAGAGAGAGAAAGAGAGAAAGAGAGAGAGAGACACACACACACAAACAAACATAAGCGCATACGCGCATACACACGTATACATATATCAGAGAATATCAGTATACTCTATTTCCCTCTTGATGTTGATTTAACGATTTTATCGGATGATAAAATATCTCCCATGAGAAAGCGAGAGAGAGAGAGAGAGAGAAGGAAAAAAATAAAAATTAAACGAAACGAAAGAGACAGAAAGAGGGTGAAAGAGGGAGGAGAGGAAAAGAGAGAAGATTGAACAGAAAAAGAAAGAGAGAGAGAGAGAGTCTCTCTTATTGTAAAGAAAAGCGTGCGTATGCGTATATAGGTGGAAGACGTGAGATCCGTTGGACCCGCATGCGGACCTTATTGTGTCGCAAAAGGGCGTATACGGTAGGTACCTTAATGTCGGCATGGATGAAAGCGTGGGCCCTCCTTTGTCTTTTCCTTCGCGAAGCTGCCACAGCAAGTAGCCGTGCTCTGCGGGTAGCCCTGCACCATTCCAGGGCTACTGTTCTTCGATCTCTCTTTCTTTCTCTCTCTCTCTCTCTCTCTCTCTCTCTTTCTCTCTCTGTTTCTTTCTCTTTCTTTTGGATAGTTTCGCGAATCTTTTCGTTCGAATTCCGTTAGAGGAATATTTAGCTGAGAAAAGAATTCGTTGGAATGGAGATAATATGAGATTTATTTATATTAATTAACGATCGCTCTTTTCTATGATATTTTTCGTTTTTTCTTTTTTTTTTTTTTTTTCGCAAATTATTCGTGAAATATGTAAAAATTTGGTAATTGTTAGAAGAATTTTCCTTTCTTTACTCTCTCTCTCTCTCTCTTTACTTTTTTTATACTAGTTCGTCCAATACAATTTTGTTTAAATGATAAATTGTAATAAGAATTAAAGTATATTGAGAACAGTAATAGTGCGAAATTAATATGAATGAATCAATAGAAATAGAGAGAAAGAGAGAGAGAGATTGAATAATACTGAATTGTCCAGGTCAAGAGAGAAAATCGACAAATAATTTTATAGTAACTAATAATAATAATAATATTAATATTAATAATAATAATAATAATTATAATAATAATAACAATAATAATATTAATAATAATAATAATAATAATAATAATAATAATAATAATAATAATAATAACGATGACGATACAGAACTTAGTTTAAAATTAATACAAATTTAAAGAGAAAGAAAGATGAAAATAATAAATGTATATTTAAGAGACTTCACAAAATTAGTTGAAAAATTAGATCAATAAAAAAAAAGGAGAGAGAGAGAGAGAGAGAGAGAGAGAGAGAAAGAGAAAGAGAAACAAATTATATATAGATTTCATATTAATTATTAGAAACATAAATTAATGATGGATTAATAAAATAAATGCATATAATCATATTAATTAATGATAAAGGATAGATGTGTATATAGTCATAAAAGTTAATGTAAAAGAAAAAAAAAGAGAGAGAGAGAGAGAGGTGGTGGATGGTTCAGCTTAAGAAATGGAAGATAAGAAGACCCCCCAAAGTCACGTTGGGCGCCGCAACTTCCCAACCACTTCTGAACTTCTCTCTCGGGTGGTCCAGAACGTTCTCCAGCTCCTTCGTGATCCTTCTTTTATACGAACTCACTCTCCTCCTTCTTCTCCTCCTTCTCCTCCTTCTCCTTCTTCTTCCTCTTCTTCTTCCTCTTCTTCTTCCTCTTCTTCTTCCTCTTCTTCTTCTTCTTCTTCCTCTTCTTCTTCTTCTCTGTCTCTTTCTCTTTCTCTCTCAGATCCTTTCGATCCTTTGATCGAGCAGTAGCCACCAATGGAACTTCCTTTCCGCGAACGCATTTTCAAAGTTCCTTCCTTATCTTCCTTCTATACGCGTCGATGCATCTCATGGGGATTACTTACGATAGGGTGGTGTGTATAAGTATATGTACGTATGTACGTGTGTGTGTGTGTGTATATATATTCACATAAGAAGGCTGAAATATTTATGATTTTGTGTGTGTCTTTCTTTCGTACGTGTGCGTAAGATCATGAATAATAATAATAGATATTTTACGATATATATATATATATATATATATATATATTTTTTTTTTTTTTTTCTTTTTTTTTTTTTATATGACTTTTCACTCATGATTGATATTTATATGTGAAACATTGAAACATTTTTTATTACTAATTGAAATTCATTATTGTCGAGAAAGATCTTTAATTATAATTGATTACCGTATTTTTAATTATTATAAAAGATTTTTAATTACGATTGATCAAAGTATTCGTAATTATTATGAAAAAATTTTAATTTATAAATAAATATATATATATATATATATATATATATATATGTAGAGAGAGAGAGAGAGAGAGAGAGAGAGAGAGAGAGAGAGAGAGAGAGAGAGAGAGAGAGAGAGAATACTTGTGTCACGCGACTTGTTATAAAATAGCAATGTTTTAACAATTAAAAAAAAAAAAAAAAAAAAAGACAATAACGTCAAACATTGCTTGAAAAAAAAACAATGACAATTTTTTTCTTCTTAATTTTTGAAAAGTATCAAACGAGTATCTCCAATCTAAAATTAATAGCGATAACATTTAGCTTCGAGCAATTCTAATCGCCATAGTTTTATAAATTTGTCAATATTCGCGTATATATGTATGATTATTATGTTTATTTATAAGACAGAGAATATCGTACGAAATTGTTAATTCGCTCTATCGAAATCAATTATGAAAAAATAAGGGAAATTAAAAGAAAATAAATAAATAAATAAATAAATAAATAAATAGATATATAAAAGAAAAAAGATGCAAGACAAAAAGCATAGTATTCTTGCTTTTTGTCCAATCGCCGACGTTTACGTCGACGTTTTGTGATATAAAAAATGAAAAAAGAAGAAAAAAAATGTCGACAAAAAAAAAAGAGAGAGAGGGAGAGAGAGGGAAATGAGCAACAACTTGCCACGAGTTAACAACAAAAATAACAGTAACAAAAAGAGAGAGTTCGGCGCGTCGTTAAATCGCCAGAATCGTTTTTTCTGACCGATTCTCTCTCTCTCTCTCTCTCTCTCTCTCTCTCTCTCGTTTTTAACGCAAACGAGTTGGTCAGTTCGAAAATGTTTTATTTTTTTTCTCTCTCTCTTTTTTTTTTCGAAGTTTTATATTTTATTTTATTCTTTTTTTTTTCAATTCCTTTTTCTGTTTTAATTTTTTTTTCTTTTTCCTTTTTTTTTTTTTTTTTTTCTTCCCCCTCTTTTTTTTTCGTTTTTTTGTTTTTTTTTCTCCTTTTTTTTCTCTCTCTCTCTCTCTCTCCCTCTCTCTCTCTCTCTCTCTTACTCGGTTTTGTTTCGTTTCATATAAAACCTCGATAGAATCGCGCAGATGTTGTTTTCTATTCGTCAGCACACCATGTAGTTAACAAATTTGAAGCCGCTGTCAACTTTCGTTCACAGATTGACGGCTAAAAAGTGACCTTTCGTACGTAGTCCAATGTCGAATTGAAAATCGAATCGCAATTGAATTGCGATCGGGCCAAGTCAAAGCCTCGCGAATGGAGTTTAATCCGTTAGAGCATGATTTAAACGTGCGCGTGAAATCCATGCTATATAGATATTGATATTGTATCCTTGCTACTATTACACGTATAAATGTTTCTTTGACATATTTAATACTTCGTTGATAAATGTTTTGTAAATATCTTTAAAATTTCTTCAATATTATAATTAATATTAAATAATAATAATAATTAATAATACGTGTGTGTGTATGTGTATGTGTATGTGTGTGTATATATATATATATATATAAACAAAAAAAATTTATTACTTAGCTCGCCATATTTCTTTTCTTTTTTTTTTTTTTTTTTTTTT
>NC_062199.1:1970314-1982814 GCF_912470025.1 Vespa velutina | reverse complement strand
ACGGAAACGGAAGTTTGAAACGTTAATATTACCAAGAAAACGTTTACCACGCAAGAAGAAAAAAATTCTTCATTTTCTCTATCTCCCTACTTTTTTTTTTCCTCTCTTTCGCTCTCTCTCTCTCTCTCTCTCTCTCTCTCTCTCTCTTTCTCTTTCTCTTTCTTTCTTTTACCTCATATATGCAAGTACATGGTAATTAATGACCGTTAATTGTCTTAATTACCGGTCACAAGCCACTGCTGACGATCCAACAACGATGCCTCTGCCGGTCGAGTATTTTAAAACGTACTATTATTTCTCGAAGTATTATTTAACTCCATTTTCTTTCTTTCCATTTTCCCCGTTCTTTTTCGTGCTTCTTTTTTCTTTTTTTTTTCTTTTTTTTTTTTCTTTTTTTTTTTTATTTATTTATTTATTTATTTTTTTTTTGTTTTTATTTATTTATTTTTTTTTATCCAAATAAATGAAAAATATAACATATCCCTCTCTTAACAAAAATTAATTTTAATGTAATTTTTATATTAATTAAATTGCAAATGATATATCTGCAAATTAATTTAATATAAAGTTAGAAATAATAAAAAGAATGCACCTCTTCCTCCCTCCCTCCCTCTCTCCTCTCTCTCTCTCTCTCTTCTTTCTCTCTGTAACTAATTTTAATTTAATTTAATTTGGAAAAAATTGAAGTTTTGGCTTATAACATGCTTTTTTTCTTTTCGTCTTCTTTTTATTTTTTTTTTCTCTCATTTTCTTATTAACAAATGTCACATAGAAATAGAACGAGTTTTTCACGTTCCGCTTTTCGTCTCGCTAACTCACTTCCCCTTGCCCTCCCCCCCCCCCCCCCCCTTCTCCCTTCACAGTTCACGACAGGGTGACGACTCTCTTATGGAACAAAATCGATCATATCCGGTCTCTCTCTACGTCTCTCCGATTAATGTTTGAGTAGCCCGCCGAATCGAAATTCTCTCCCCCTTAGAATTATAGTCGAACGAAACCAGTGGCACCCTCTGTTCGAATAACGAGGAAACCGTTCAACTCTCTCTGACTTTCGGGAGTTATTCGAGACACGAACCCTTTCTAACGGGTGACATAAAAGTCATTAAATGAAAATTAATTTTCCATTAATTTATTCACTCATCGTGTATTCCAATCGAACGATTAGAACGAAATACATTCCGATAGAATTTTACCAATAAATATTTTTCTTCTATTTTTATTTTTTATATAAAAAAGACAGATTCTTCGCTTTTTTTTTTTTTTTTTTTTTTTTTTTTTCTTTTTTAGCTTTAATTACAAAGTCGAATTTATTACTACTGTCTCTTCAAGTCGTCTTAATTGAAAATCAAAAAATTTCATTTCTTTCCCCCTTTTTCATTTGATTTCCATTACAAAATTGAATCTCTTTCTCTCTTTCGCGTTCGAGCTCTTGAAAGTAAAAAAGAAGAAAGAAAAAAGAAAAGAAAAAGAAAAAAAGAAAGAAAGAAAATTAAATAAAAAAGAAATAAAAATAAAAAATAAAAAAAAAAAAAAGTAGTGAAACGAAATATTTGTTATTTAATTATTTTCGTTAAGATGGAGATAGATATAAGATGTCTGATATCATTTCATTCATTAAAATAGTATATTGAAAAATAGAAAGGAATAGAATTTCATGTATAACGAAGTATTACGTTCTATCCATTGAATTCGAATTCGAATTTGATTATTGTTATCAAACTATAGATAGTACGTAGATAGATAGATAGATAGATAGATAGATAGATAGATAGATAGATAAATCAAAATGAAACCGGAGCGTAGGTCTCATTAACGTTGTGGTGTTCTTCGATGCGCTTTACTCACGAGCCATTTCTGAAAGCACGAGAAGAGTCGAGCGATTTTAACTGAACGACGCTAACGAAATGCCAAGCCTGTTTTTTATTGACTCGAGTAAAACGCTCTGGCAAAATATTTTTATTAATTTAAATTTAATAATGATAGACGCTTATAATTGGCGTCATTAAATATTATTTTTTATTATATCAAGTAAATTAAGCTACGTGCGATATTCTATTGGTTATTTCATGAGATGATTTTGTTTCTCGATTGGGCTAAAATTTGAAAAAAAAAAAAAAAAAAAAAAAAAAAAAAAAAAAAAAAAAAAAAGGACAATTCGATCGTTCGTCGATTGATCAATTAAATATAAGAATTCGTTTATACAATCGTCGTACATATTCATACATATGTCTAATATTTTTTATAACTTTTACTTACATGTCATACTTTTTATATTGGATCTTAGTAGACGACTAAAAAGTATAATCGTCAAAAAAAATATATATATATGTATGTATGTATATATAGTAAAGATATTAGAACATTAGATTTTAATATTAGAAATATATTAAAAATGACTTCTTTCTATTATATTTTAGATTTTATTCTAATTAAAAAAAAAAAAATTTATATATATATATTCATTCTCGTAATTTAAAAAACGCATTTCTTTTATTTACAATTTTAAGAGTATTAATAAAATCAGAATAAATTGTAGAAAAACTATATAATAGATATATTCTAATAATCTCATATCCTTGGTATCATGGTGGAAATACCGGATTATTATTATCGATCTGTTAACAACGGAAGGACAAACACGAACTGGCAAATAGGAGGAATGGAGAAATCTATGTAGTCGAGAAGGATTCGAGAGGAAACAAATTCGTTGAGAGAGAAGGAGGAACGAAGTGAGGGGGGTAGGGCGTTAGGAGCTGCAGTGAAAATAAAGAGAGAGAGAGAAAGAGATAGTAAGGGAGGATAGAAAATGCAAGAAGAAGATAAAGAAGAAGTATAGAATGAGACAGAAAAGGATCTCAACTAAGAGAGAGGATCATTTCTTCTCGTGTTTGCAATGTTTCTCTCTCTCTCTCTCTCTCTCTCTCTCTCTCCTTTTCTATCTCTATTTCTATCTCTTTTCTCAGTATTTCTTCCGGTTGCACCAAGTAAACGTGAAAACATCGTCGTAGAGCGCGCATCGATGCACAACTCTCGGGTGTATTGTTCTGTCGACAACTGGTAAAAGAAGAGAAGAAGAAAAGAGAGAAAGAGAGAGAGAGAGAGAGAGAGAGAGAAAGTATAGATATAAAAATCTCTCGTGGAAAACGAATCGGAACGCGAAAATCCGAATATACTCTCACCTCCTTTCTCATTCTTTCTCTTTTTCAAGCGCATTTTTAATTTCCATTGTCCTAGAGAACGTCTCCTCGATGTCGCGTTGCATCCGCCTACAACCACGAGGATTCTATTTTTCTCTTTTTTCCTCTCTCTCACTCTTTCTGTATATATCTATATCCATCTCTTTTGCTCTCGCTCTACTGCATCATTATATGCACTTTAGTCATGTGATAGGAACTATCAACCACATTCTCTTTCTCTCTCTCTCTCTCTCTCTCTCTCTCTCTCTCTCTCTCTCTCTCTCTCTATATATATATATATATATATCTGTCTATCTCTTTCTTTTTCTAGTCGGTACTTTCCTATTCTATCTTTCTCTTTCCATTTTATTCATGCATTTGCATCTCCATTATTTCTCTCTCTCTCTCTCTATCTATCTATCTATCTCTTTCTCTCTTTTTATTATGCACATTGTATCCGTATTATTGCCTAATATTTTTATTCATAATAAATAACTATCCATATCTATATCTATATTTATATTTATATCTGTATCTGTCTTTCTCTTTCTATTTAGTTTCTGCATTTACGTCTCATCTTAATCTCTCTTTCTCTTACCCTTTTACGCGCATTTGCATCTATTTTATTTCACAATATTTTTATGAGCTTAACAACGAATATTCTATCTTTCTTCTTTTCATTTATTTCTAACATTTACATTTTAATGCTATCTCTCTCTCTCTCTCTCTCTCTCTCTCTCTTTCTTTCTTTTTATTAAGTTTCTATGTAAAAACTCTTCACTTTCTTACCTTACTCTTTTTTTTTTTTTTTTTTTTTTTTTTTTTTTTTTTTTTTTTTTATGAATAAATATAGCATATATCTCATCGCATAATATTTTTATATCGTAATATTTATCCATCTAATCCATCTTACCAATCTATTAAATATATAACAATTAATAATTTCGTATGTGTAAAGAATAATACAAACAAAATCTCTCTTTCTCTTTCTCTCTCTCTCTCTCTCTCATTCTCTATTTTCTATTTCCAATTTCATCCTTTTCTAATAACCTTTCCTTTGGTTCTTTTTTCCTTTTCCTTTTTTTTTCTTTTTTCCTTTTTTTTATTTTCACTTTTTATCTTAATCACATTTAAAAAGCACAAGAGTAGAAGAAGAAGAAGAATAATAAGAATAATAAGAATAAGAATAAGAACATGGTCGGGCGAGATGCATTCTAGGTGTAGGCGAAGCCACCCCCACATCTCGGCACTAATTAACCGATTCTCATTACGTAGTCGCGTTACGAGGTTGCATTTAATGAGACCACCGTCGGTAGGTACCGGATTCCTCTCTCTATCTCTCTCTCCCTTCCTCTCTCCTTATCCTCTCGCTCTATCCTATCTTCCTTATCCTTATTCTCTTTTTTTCCATCTTCTACCATTACACACAGTCAGCTATTTCTCATTTCATGTTCTCTCTCTCTCTCTCTCTCTCTCTCTCTTTCTTTCTTTCTTTCTTTCTTTCTTTCTTTCTTTCTTCGTTTCTTCGACTCGTCTTTCTCCTTCCTGTTCGACGCGTCACTATGTCGATCGAGTTTAATCGTGGGTGGCAATACTTTTTCAATTTCCAATCAAGATAGAGTTTCGATTAATACAATGTCGTAATTAAGAGAAAGAGAGAGAGAGGGAGAGAAAAAAGAGAGAGAGAGAGAGAGAAGTGAAATGCCTGAGACAACAAATTGAACTTCTCGATTTCAATATCTTTTTTGTTCTTTAATAATTTAGAAAGATAAATAGATAAATAGATAATATTCGTGGTAATTATAATTGGACCGATTAAATGCGAAAAAATAAAAGTAAAATGTCTAAGGTCAAATTGATATTTCGATTTCGATATCTTTCTCTCTCTCTCTCTCTCTCTCTTTCTCTCTCTCTCTTTCTCTCTCTCTCTCTCTCTCTCTCTCTCTCTCTCTCTCTCTGTAATGACTTAGAAAATATAGATGGACAAATTAGATTATATTCGTTCTGATATAAAATAATTAAAATAGAACGGAAAAGAGAAAATATAATCAAACGTAAAATGCTGACAGTCAAATTGATCTTACCTTTTCGACATTTCTTTTTTCCTCTTTAATAATTTATTAAAATAGATAAATAGATAGATAAATAGTTAGATAGAAAAATTATATTCGTGCTAATATGAATTCGTAGGAGATGTAAAGAAACAAAACAAAATATTATAATGTAATGAAAAAATATTACCGATGTTAAATGTAAAAGGAGAAGACGAAAGCGATTATTTTTTTTTTCTTTTTTCTTTTTTCTTTTTCTTCTTTTTTTTTTTTTTTTTTTTGTAATTAAAATACGTACACAATAATCATGGTTTCTCACAAAGAGAAATGAAATTTATCTATGGAGTGTATAATTTTTAAGTTAAACATGGATGTATACTAATTAAATTCAATTATAGAACAGATTGAGATAAAAAATGACAAACATACGTTTTCAAAGAATATAAAAGCAGATTTGGATGTTGTACGTTTTTATTTCAAATGAAAAGAAAGAGAAAGAGAGAGAGAGAGAGAGAGAGAGAGAGAGAGAGAGAGAGAGAGAGAACTGTTCTCGTTTTAATCAGAACGTGATAGAGAAAAAAAAATTTTTAAATTAGTCATACCAATTACATACGATATATAAATAATTTTCATTGTTTAGAACTAAAAGATTGATAAAGAAATGTTCCAATGAAAAATTATATGCTCTCATAGTTATGTTGACTGAACGGAAATGAAAAGAAATGAATTTTTTTTTTGTATTATTGTTAAAGCAAATTTCAAATTAAAAAAAAAAAAATTAAAAGAAATGTAAAATTAGATCGAGTGTTATTAGTATTAATGTGTTAACACGGATATAAATTTAAAAAAATAAAAAGAATAGATGATCTGATTAAATTTACACCTACATTTAAAAGAATATAGGTAGAACTGATTAGACGGAGTGAAATATATATTACGTTCGTATTATTGTTCGCGCATTTAGAGATTTAAGAAGAAGAAAAGATAGAGAGAGAGAGAGAGAGAGAGAGAGAGAGAGAGAGAGAGAGAGAGAGAGAGAGAGAGAGAGAGAGAGAGAGAAAGAGTAAACATTTTATACACTAATTAAATACAAAAGAAATAAGAAAATAGAAGAATCGTAATTATCGTTAAAATTACAATGCCTCGCTAATTAATAGCATTTATGTCTGTGTTAAAAAATTATATCGATCTGATTAGAATGAAAGAAGAAAAAAAAAAACACATAATCCTATTAATATCGTTAACGCGTGTAGAGATTAAAAGAGAGAGAGAAAGAAAGAGAAGGAACAAAAATGAAGAACATTTGATACATTAATTAAATTGAATCGAAAGAAAGAATGAGAGGAGAAAAGAACGAGAGAGAATGAGCGAGAGAGAGAGAGAGAGAGAGAGAGAGAGAGAGAGAGAGAGAGAGAGAGAAAGATATATAAAAGGTTTTAATCATCGTTAAAACTAAAATTATTATCTAATTAAAAGCATTTGTATCGTACGCTTGAAAATTATAGATCGAATTGATTAGATGAAAAGGAACATATTATATTCCCATTATTGTTAACACGGATAAGAATGTAAAAATTAGATGCATTAATTAAATCGATCTAAAGAGAGAAAAAGAAAGAAAGAGAGAGAGAGAAAGAAAGGGTTGGAGAAAGAAGAGGGAGAGAAAGAGAGAGAGAGAGATAGAGAGAATGTCTTTGTTAAGATCGGCCCTTCACATCCTTTCGTTTTATATTCGTAAATGGCTCGGTGATAAGCGACGTTCGGTCTGTACACGATAGCTCCGTGTAATTGCTTTGCAACACTGTTCGGAACCATATAATCGCCGCGCAACCGTATGTAATTGCACCGCTAACAAGCTCCCATTGTTCGATGTCGTTGTCTACGAATAATAGAAGGATCATCTTCCATGATGCTCTTTAAAATGTATAATATCTCGATATCGATTTATATATATATATATATATATATATATATATATATTTATAATCCAACATCTATATCAATGTCCGTGTATGTCTGTCGATCAATCGATAACATCTTCATTTACTCATTATTCTTAATCATATGTTTATTTATTTAATTAAATGTCATAATTAAAAATTAAAAACGAAAGAAAAAATAAAAAAGAAAAATTTCGTTTTATATCGATAATAATTTTAATTTCATGTGTGCGTGCATGCGTTTTTTCTCCTTCTTTCAAATATTATAAATCTTTAAAGAAACGTGTGTATAATGTTACTGTTTGTATGTTTTATTTAAAAAAAAACAAAAACAAAAAAAGAAACAAAAAGAAAACAAATGTTTAATCGCCATTTCGTTTCATATTACATTCTAAATACAATTCTATCAATTTATATATATATATATATATATATATATATATATATATATATCATGTATAACTAATTTACATCTAAACGTATCCAGTGTATAATCAAGAACAAGCAAGGAATATAGCAATAGCGTACGAGATTTGTTAGAGATAAAGCTGTATAAATAATTAAAAATTAAAGGAATAAAAAAAAAAAAAAAAGGAAAAGCGAAAAAGAAAAGGAAAAAGAAAGTAAAAAATCAAAATCGAAATCAAAATCAAAATAAATAATGAAAGATAATAAATTAAATCAGAATCAAAAAGGAATTGTATCAAGCTATTAAGTAAATCAATGTTTTATATCGGTCTTGGATCTAAGACAAGGTCCATGGACTTGATCGCACATGTCGTCTTCGTATTCCCCGATGGAAGCCAAAGAGAAAGAGAAGGAAGATGAGAAGGAAAAGGAAAGAAAGAAAGAAAGAAAGAAAGAAAGAAATACAGAAAGAAAAGAAGAGAAAAGAAGGAAGAGGGCTGCACCCAACGTCGGGACTACTCCGGATGGCATTCGACGTTCGACTTCGCGCTCTTTGTCGTTAGAGGTGGATAGGTTCCATCGCACACAAAGTGGCCTGGTGTATATTGTCCTTCTACCCAGGAGGATCCTGAATTCCCATTGGACGAAAACCGTCACAGTCACCACGCCCATCGGACCTTCTACAAAGGCCTCACCTATACCTACTCGTCTCCCGAGAGTCTCCCCATCTCTTTTCAACCCTTTTCCATCTCTCTCTCTCTCTCTCTCTCTCTCTCTCTCTCTCTCTTTATATATCTCTATCTCTCTCTCTTCTTGTCACAGGAACGAGATACATACAGCTTTCCAATGCGTATATGTGTCGTGTATGAACGATGCACATGCACAACTTATATATATATATATATATATATTTTTCCTCTCTCTTTCTCTCTCTTTTTCTCTTTCTCTCTTTCTCTTTCCCTTTCTCTTTGCAGTTTCACTATGTTCTCCATTCGTTCCTGTTTTCTCTTGGAAAGAGAAGAACGACGAATCTGAGAGAAGACAGCAGAACTCTTCTTCATACTACTACACTCTATCTGAAAGAGTAATGTGTATAGATGTGCGTTCACGTGTGTGTGTATATATATATATATATATATATATATATATATATATATGGTGCGTGTGCACATCTGTGTGTTTATGTAGTATGTATATGTATGCTTGTCTCCCTATGTGCGTAGGGATGGGTATGGATGGTTGTGGTTGAGAGACAGAGAAAGAGAAAAAGAAAGAGACAAAGAGAGAGAGAGAGAGAAAGAGAAAGAGAGAGAACAGACAGAAGATGGTCGCTATTAGCAAGAGATCCGATCCCAGTAGCCAAGAGAGGATTTCTCGAAAACAATTTATTCCTTTGTCGTTCGCAATCCAACGGGATTCAAGGATCTTCTTGAGATAACGAACCCTACCAAGGAGTGCGATTTGCTGCGTGCAAAATAAAAATACCATTTTCTAATAACTAGTACTACTATTATTACTATTATTACTATTATTACTACTAATATTAATACCACTAGCAATACTAATAATAATATTATAATCAAGATTACTCTCTACTTTCGTTTAAAGAGAGAGACAGAGAGAGAGAGAGAGAGAGAGAGAGAAAATGAAGAACTTTCAATCCTCGTAATATATTCCTTTATACGACTTTTATCTCACTGAGTCGAAGAAATTTGTTTCTCCCTCTTTCTCTCTCTCTCTCTCTCTCTCTCTCTCTCTCTCTCTCTCTTTTCTGTTTTCTTTTTCTTCTGTTATTTTTTTTTTTTTTTTTCTTCTTTTAATATAAAAAAGAAGGGCAAAAAAGAGATCGACATTTTGATTTGATTTGATTTGATTTATTAGAGAAGAAGGAGAAAAAGAAGAAGAGTGAGAGGAAGGAGGGAGGGAAAAATAAAAGAAATAGAAAGGAGTAATCAAATCTTCTAACAGTCTTCTCCTCCCTTCCTCCCTCCCTCTCTCCTTCTCTCATATTGTATGACATTCGATCTATTGGATTTGGTTTATTAGAAATAATGTTTTTTTTTTTTTTTTTTTTTTCTTTTCGTTTCTTTTCTTTTTTCTTTAATTTTTCGTTTCAGGGATTTGATTTAAGATAAATCACTTTTTGTTCGATTCCGATGGACGAATCGGCGCGTTTATCGTAGTTCTTAGAGAAAAATTCTCATTATCGTAGAAATTTTCTTCGTAATGTACGAAATGTGCGAATCACTCGCGAAAACTTTTCCGACATTAACGAGACGAGGATAAGATGAAGAATTTGTTCGTATATTTTCGAGCGACTCGAAGCCATCGCTAGGGAGTGAAAAAGAGAGAAAGAGAGAGAGAGAGAGAGAGAGAGAGAAAGAGAAAGAAAAAGAGAGAGACAAGGCGAATCTAGGAACACTGATGAGTTTTTCGAGTACTCCCGGCCAAGCCCGTTTATTGTTGAACACATGTGAGGGTCTGCTCTGCTAGAGCTACTTCGCTTTTTAGACTTTCGTCTAGTCTGGCCACTCTTTCTATCTCTCTCTCTCTCTCTCTCTCTCTCTCTCTCTCTCTCTCTCTCTCTCTCTCTCCTCTCTCACTCTCTCTCTCTCTTTCTCTCTCTCACTCTCTCTCTCTCATTACTTCGTCTTGCAGAGAAAAGCGACGAGCTACTCTTCTCTCAAACTCCTCATCCTTTACCCCACCCCCTACCCACCCTCTACCCACCACCTCTTAATATCCCTCCTCTTTCTAACTTCTACCCTCTTCTCTCTTCTTTCTCTTTCTATCCACTGTTCTCTCCCTTCCCCCCTTTTTTTCTTTTCCTTTTTCTTTTTCTTTTCTCTCTCTCTCTTCTTTTTCATTTCTTCTTTTTTTTCTTTCTTTCCCTTTTTCTTTCTTTTTTTTTTTTTTTTTTTTTTTTTTTTTGCTTTTCTTTCGTCCAGCCTCCAAGGCACTTACTACGATTCCGTAGACAACATCGAGCTTGAATCTATGTATGTATGTATGTATGTATGTATGTATGTGTGTAGGTAAAGTTTGATGAAAAAACGCTGCCGTTATATTCGTCCTCAGTTATATACGCTTATAACACTGTCCGTAAATATATATTTTAATGGCGGAAAATTATTTCGAGATCGCGATAGGATCATGTTTAATCTAGGAAATACATATACCTTTATCTCTTACTTTGTCTTACTCTCTATACCTTATCTGTTTACTTGTAGCGATTAATTTAAAATATTATCGTTATTTTAAATTTATCCCTGACAGATAATACGTACAATATAATAAATTCGTTTGATCTCCATGATATATTCTTTGTTTATTAATTTCGCTGGGGGGAAAAAAAAAAGAAGAAGAAAGAAGAAAGAGAGAAAAAAAGAAAAGAAAAATATTATAATAATTAAAGAAAATTATTAATAATGTAATTAGGCGATTATTCTAATGAGAAAATTGATTATTGATAAAATGTCTTTTTCTTTTATTTTTCTTGAGAGAACAAAAATTACGAAGGAAGAAAAAAAAAGTAAAATGAAAAAAATGTTTAAAATATTGCGTGTCAGTCTCTCTCTCTCTCTCTCTCTCTCTCTTTTCTCTCTTTTCTCTCTTTTCTCTCTCTCTCTCTCTTTCATTCTCTCATTTAATTGTTAATTAATTTTAAACGATCACTTATATTCTCGTCTCGTGTTTACGTCGCGTCAAACGTTAATCGTTCGGTCACGCTGCCGGTGGTGGAATTCATCGATAGTGCAAATAAAATTCGAGTACGAATTACCGGCTCGCGGGATCGTGAAACGATGCAAAATTCACCCAAGGTACCCACGAGCGTGGTCATAAATGATAAATAAGGTTTCTACGTTTTAATATTAAAATGTAGCACGCGTTTAAATCATTTCCCGCCAATTTGGAATTATTAACAAACGCATTTTAATCATTCCAAAGATTTCTCACCAATAAATTTCAAACAACTACGAGAATTCTAAATTTGTGTGTGTGTGTGTGTGTGTGTGTGTGTACATAATATCAGATCTCATTTTTTAATCTTCTTCATTCGTACGTTCCAATCCTCTAATCTTATCACAATTTTAATTCTAATTTCAATTTCTAATTATAATTATTTTCGAACGATCGATTAACTTTACGTCGCAAATAATACGTTCATCTTTTTGCGTTATTTAAATTTGTCCGATATTATTCGTTAGAAATATTCCGAACGTTTTAACCTTGACCGTGGGGGAAAACAAAATTTTGTTGTCTTCTAAGATAACATCGAAAAGAAAAAAATATAAATTATTTTTATAACACACACACATATATATATATATATATATATTTATTTATTAGTAATAATTTAGAAATCATTTAGAAAATAAAAAATGATCCTGTGCGTGTTTACGCGTACAGTAATAATATTACATAAACTCATTAAAATACATATTACGTATATGCATTTACTTTAACGATCATATTAAAATATTGACGAATAGAGAAAAAAGAAAAAAAGAAAAAAAAAAAAAAGAAAGAAAAAGAAGAAAAAAAGAAATGGTCGAAATTAATCGACCACCGATACGAAGTATCGAACTTTAATTTGTTCCCAAGGGAAAATATCGTTCATGGCATATTCGTTGCTTTCATATTCCCATGGGATATAACATGAAAGAGAACGATACTATTAGCTATCATCTCGTCTTTGTCTCTCTCTCCCCTCGATTGGCAAAAAGTCTCTCGAGGATATTCGAGATACCTATCTACCTAATGCGCATGCGCTCCTAAAAGACACAGAGAAAGTTGAGCTGCTTAATCCCTTACTAAGAAGAGTTGGATCATTTTCTAATCCGTTTAATGAAATAGAAACTCTAATCCTATCATACCAAATTATATTCAATCATTTTCAATATATCTATAAGAATTGATCATTG
>NC_062199.1:1965314-1967814 GCF_912470025.1 Vespa velutina | reverse complement strand
TAGCTCTCTCTCTTTCGCGCGCACGCGTGCGTACGCAAGCAAGCAAAGCAAAGCAAAGTAAAACGAAGCAACAATAGATCGGAAACGTAGGAATAAAAAGGATCCGGTGTAAGAGAAAGAAAAAGATAAAGATAAAGAAAGGAGGGAAAGAGAGAAAGAGAGAGAGAGAGAGAGTGAGAGGGGGTGGGGGGTCATGAGGAGAGGAAAGGAGATGAGTTGAGGAGATGAGAGGAAAGTTGAGGGGCGACCAAGGATGAATCCTTATTGCAACGAAACGAATGCGGTTATCCGTGTAATCTGGAGCAAAATAGAAGAAGGTAGTAGGTATCTCTCTCTTTCTCTCTCTCTCTCTCTCTCGAAGGATGCATATGCATCCATCCATCCATCCATCTATCTATCTTTCTCTTCTCTTCTTTATTTATCTATCTATCTGTCTGTCTGTACGTCTGTCTATCCATCCATCCATCCATCTATCTATCTATCTATCTATCTATCTCACTTTTCCTCTCTATTCGTTTACTGTCTCTGTCTTACTCGTTTCTCTTAACCATGAAGCATTTCATTGTACACGAAAGGAAGAACGGCGCCGCCTCGGGTCAGGTCCTTCTCGAGTGTTTACGCAATAGCCGCCTTTGTCCATCGAGCGATGAGCATCATTGTCTGTCCATCTGTCTGTCTGTTCTGTTTACCGAATAGATATCCTTCCCAAAGAGAATGAGAGAGAGAGAGAGAGAGAGAGAGAGGAAGGAAGGGAGAAATAGACCCTTCCGATTTATACATCATAGATTTGTTGGTCTATCTATTTATCTATCTCTTTCTATCTTTCTTTTTCTCTTTTCATTCTCCTTCCTCATGATTTTCACTTCTTTCTCCTTCTATAATAATTTATTCTTTTTTTTTTTTTTTTTTTTTTTTTTATACATCTTTTCTTAATTTTCTGTATTTTCATTCGCCTCTCTTATTTTGTTTTTTTTTTCTTTTTTTTCTTTTTTTTTGTGTTTTTTTTTTCTTCTTTATAATATAATAATTAAATATTGATGATTGGTATTTGTTTCTCTGTCCTTATCTATCACTTTCTTATATATATACATCTCTCTCTCTCTCTCTCTCTCTCTCTCTCTCTCTCTCTCTCTCTCTCTCTCTCTCTCTCTCTCTCTCCCGGCCCCTTTTTTTCTTTATAATATAAAAAAACTGATGTTACTATTCATTCCTCTTAATATTTCTTCAATTTTGTCTTATAATTCCAACATTGTTTTAATAAATAAATTTGACCTATTCATTTCTATGTTCGTCTATCTATCCATCTATGCATCTGTCTATCTATCTATTTCGTTCTTATTCTTTCTTTATTTTTTCCCTCTTTCAACATTTTTCTATCTCTTCCTGTGTTTCGTAATAAATAAATTTATCTGTCTATCTTTCTATCCTTCTTCTTTCCCTACACCCATCCTCTCCCCTCACCACTCTCTCTCTCTCTCTCTCTCTCTCTCTCTCTCTCTCTCTCTCTCTCTCATTCTGATTCTGAAAACGGAAGGATCGGCGTATCGATCTCTCGTCGTTGGAAAACGAGGTTGCTCGTATTGAATGCAAATAAGATCGTAAATTTACATTGAATTACGCGTGTGCCATTTTCTTCTTCTTCTTCTTCTTCTTCTTCTTCTTCTTCATCTTTTTCATCTTCTTCTTCTTCTTTTATTTCTTCACGTTCCCCTTCGGTAACGTTCGTAAAAGTTCCTTTCACCTAACGTGTTTCTTTCTCCCCCCCCCCTTCCTCCTCCTCTACCTCAAACAAGTTTATTTTTTTTTCGTTTTTCCCTTCTCCTTTGAATTTTTTTCAACTTCTCGAAATTTATTATTTTGTTTTTCTTCTTTTTCCTTTCTTCTTTCTTTTCTTTTTTTTTTTCCCGCCCCTCTCCCTCCTCCCCCCAACCGCCCCCCAGTCCCTCCGCCCCTTTCCCTTTGTTTAGTGTGTCAAACGTTATCGCGATGTTAACATTCAACGCGTCAAAGAGTGAAATATCGTGCCTGGCCGCCATTACAGTGGCCATATTTACCCCGATCGTTCAACCCCATAGGGGGTCCCTATACTCTCTTTCTCTCTCTCTCTCTCTCTCTCTCTCTCTTCCCCTTTTCCCCTTTTCTCTCTTGTTGTGCTCATATTTGCCATGTAAGTGACGTACAGTTCCTGACAAAAGTATATGGGCGCCATGAGTACTTCCAATAATTCGCCATTTCTTTACGATAAAATATATAGATATTATCTATATATTTATAGTCGTAAAGTGAACGGTATTTTCAGCGATATATTTATTTAAAAACAAAACAAAAAAATTAATAAATAGAGAACAATGATCACGCTTTATTTTTCTTTTTTCTTTTTATTGCTGAATTAAAATGATGAAAAAAGAATAAATATAAAAATAAATCATTAAAATATTCAATAATTTTTATGATATATTCTTATTACAAGGAAAAGAGGTATATATATATATATATATAT
>NC_062199.1:1956664-1960114 GCF_912470025.1 Vespa velutina | reverse complement strand
AAAAGAAAGAGAGAGAAAGAGAGAGTACATAGACTAGAGTATTGTATAAAGAAAGATAGAATGGACAGAACTAGAAAAAGAGAGAAGAGGAAGAAAGAAGGAAGGAAAGAAAGGAAGGAAGGAAGGAAGAAAGAAAGGGAGAAAAAAAAGAAGAAGAAGAAGAAGGGAAGGAGAAAATTTCGTAAATCGAATTGGCCTTTCCCTGGAGGGTGTCGGTGCGTCTGTCCACCATATTGATCGTGGAGGCGGTAGGCACCCTGCCCTGCCTCTCTCTACATAGACACACAGAAAGAGTGAGAGAGAGAGAGAGAGACGTAGACATATACAGCGAGAGAAAGAGAGAGAGAGAGAGAGAGAGAGAGAGAGAACACGTAGACATACCGAGAGAGCGAGAGCGAGAGAGAGAGAGAAAGAGAGAGCTGTTAGAGGAGGGCTTTCGAGGGTAGGAGAGTGGCTTTTCACCCTCCTGGTCCACAGAGGAGGAGGATGAGAAGGAGGAGGGGGTGGTTGAAGGGTGCCGATGTTGCTGCTGCCGTTGCCGTTGCCTCTGCTGCTGCTGCTGCTGCTGCTGCTGCTGCTGCTGCTGCTGCTGCTGCTGCTGCTGTTGGTGGCGTACACGAGGGTGAGCAAGAGGTGGTAGTGGCGTCGGTGATGGCGGTGGTGGTGCGGGATGGGAAAAGAGGAGAGGATAGCAGAACAGAACAGAAAGAGAGAGATAGATAGATAGATAGATAGAAAGGAGAGAAAGAGAGAGAGAGAGAACAGGGTGGTTGAAAAGGAGGGAGATGAGGGACGACTCGGGTGGCGTTGGAGCCGACACTCACGGGTGCCGCCGTTACCATGGCTACCACCACCCTCGCTGTGAACAAGCCCTCCACGTCATATTGGCATAGTATATTCCCCGCACCATGAAGCCAAATAATCTAACGGGTGTTCACGTTCGAACTTTTCATATATTCAAATTGATCCTAATTCTTTTGTTCTCTCTCTCTCTCTCTCTCTCTCTTTCTTTTTTTTCTCTTTTTTTCTTTCTTTTTTTTTCTCTTTTTGCTTTTCCTTTTTCTCTTTTTTTTCCTTTTTTCTCCTTTTTTTTTTTCTTCTTTTTCTTTTTTTTTTTTTTTTTTTTTTTTTTTTTGTAATTATCCCGAAATGACGCTTTTTCATTCGATTAATTGTTCCAACTTCTTTCGATTTTTATTAATTCGTTTTTATTTTTTGGTCTTTTTTTTATTTCTTTTTTTTTCCTTTTTTTTTTGTTTTTTTTTTTGTTTTTTTTTTTTTTTGTTTTTTTTTTTTTTTGTTTTTTTTTTATCAGATTCGATTAATATTCCTGTTTTTTTTTCTTTTCGGGCTTTTTTTTCTTTCCCTTCTTTTTTAGGTTTAAACGAATTTATTGTCATACTTATGTTCGGAGTATTTACGAAATTTTAGTTTTTGATTGATTAGGATTTATATTTAAATTTTGTATGGTTTCTTCTTTTCTTCTTTTTATTAGATTTCTCTATCTCCATCTTTAATTTGTATTTAGCGTGAACGTATCTTATTTGGATTTAGAAAAATCCTCTTTCAAGTTCTTGAAAGATTATAATTTCTTCCAAATGAAATTTATTAATTCTCTACTGGTCGTCCTTCTGTTTTGATTAAATTCAAGAAAATTAATATTGTCATGGACGAAACTTCGTCGTCTGGACAGATAAATCTTCAGAAAAATCTTCTAAATTTTTAACTATCTTGAAGGTTGATCTTTTAAACGATGCAAATATTTTTGATTCTACTATTTAAGACAGAGCTAATAACGAAATAAGACAAAAAAGTAAAGAGGATTCTTCAAAATCGAATTTCCTTCGAATTACACGTTTTACTTACTAATCTTTTTTTTCATTTTTTTTCTTTTTCTTTTTTTTTTCTTTTTCTTTTTTTTCCTTATAAGTGACAAATACCTTTACGTACATTCAATCCTGTTCAATGTTTTTTTCATTTTATCCAAATAAAACTGTTTAATCAATAATTAAACATGAATAATATAGGCATGATATATGAGATAAAAATAAGTTTTATAATGGGTACACAGGGTATATTCGAGTGAAAAAGTAATAAATAGTATTTGGAGAGAGAGAGAGAGAGAGAGTGAGAGAGAGAGAGAGAGAGAGATTTACACGATGATTCGTGAACCACGAATGAAGTTATTTTGATCGGTATCTCTTTCTTTCCCCCTCCCTCCCTCCCTCCTCTCTCTCTCTCTCTCTCATTGCCTGTCTCTCTTCATACAAGACTAGTCCTTTGTTCACGATCGCACGTGTTCACTCAAGGATATTGCTACTCGTCGGTCATGTTCATCGATGATCGGCTTCAATGTTGACAAGGGTGAGAACGAGTGTTTCCGAAGTCAGGACGTATGACATAATGTGCATATGAAAAGTAAAATATAAATAAAAATTTTTTATTTACAATGTTTAATATACTTGCTTGTCTAATATCAATTTTATATATATATATATATATATATATATATATATATATATAAACACTCGTATTAGTTTGATAGAAAAAAAATTCTATAGGAAGTTATCGAAGGATAGAATAATCTAAGCGATTACTTCATATAAGTCGCCTGCCAATATCATGGAGTTATTGTTGAATGAAACAGAAAAAGACAAATAGATAGGAAGAGAGAGAGAGAGAGAGAGAGAGAGAGAGAGAGAGAGAGAGAGAGAGAAAGAGAAAATTCGATATAGTTGTCCTCAACATTTAAAATCTTCCAATAATCCTAATCAAGATATCACGATTAAAAGATAAAATCTATTCCATCGTTTCTATATACGATAAAATTATTGAAAGTGATCTATCAACAAGTGTTTAAAAATTATATCGCGTTAAAATGAAAAATTAAATCAACAAATAAACAAATAAATAAAGCAATGAGATTAAATAGAAATTATGATTCATTATTTCCGAAGATTAAGAAAATTCTGTAGAAAAAGGATCTGTTAAAAAACTGATCCGTTTCTAAATCTAACGATATATTACGATAAATGAATTCATCTAATTAGAACTTTAGATTAATTTAAATCCTTCGTAACAATTTTCCTCCACCCTTTTTTTCTTTTTTTTTCTTTTTTTTTTTTTTTTTTTTTTTTTTTTTTTTTTTTTTTTTTTTTTTTTTCTCAAAAACTCTCGACGAAAGAGCCCTATATTCTTAATACATTTTCGTAGTCGCGTGAGCCGAGAACTCTCCTTCAAGAAAGAGAAGAAAAAAAAATAACAAAGAAAAAAAAATAAAAGAAAAGAAAGGCACGAATTAATTCATCCCCTTTCTTCGTCACCACCATCTAAAAAGAAAAGTCCGATAAGAATGAGGGTTGAGGTACG
Organism: Vespa velutina; assembly: GCF_912470025.1. NCBI lineage: Eukaryota > Metazoa > Arthropoda > Insecta > Hymenoptera > Vespidae > Vespa > Vespa velutina. Next base: position 1,956,745 of record NC_062199.1, on the reverse strand, counting down.
AAAGTAATATCGGTCTATCAGGGACAATGAAAAATTGTCCTAAGCCAAAATCAAAAAAAAAAACAAAAAAAAAAAAAAGAA
>NC_062199.1:1944164-1949164 GCF_912470025.1 Vespa velutina | reverse complement strand
AAAAAAAACAAATAACGCGAATTTGTATCGCATCTCTTCGAGATAAATCAATTGAACGTAAACAAAAATCATTTAATCGTATTTGACATATGTACTATCGTGACAAGGTTTATCGGGGAACGGAGGGGGAGGAGGGAGGCGGATGATGAAAGAAAACACAAGTAAAAAAAGATAAAAAAAAATCTTCGATAAAAAAATTCAGACAAATCATGTTCCAATTTCACTATCTCATTCAATCTATTATAAATTATCGTTCAATCGTATACATTATAAAATTTGACGTATACTTCGAGTCAATCTTAAATCTATCGAAAGTCAACAAGTTGAAGAGGGGAAAAAAAAAGAAAAGAAAAGAAAAGAATAAAAAGAACCCCCGGAAAAAGGAGAAAAGAAAAGAAAATCTTGAAGAGAGTAGTAAACAAAAGGAGAACTCAAATCTCTATCTCGATCTCAATCTCGATCTTTTCCGATCGATATCATCAATATCGTCGTCCTCGTAAACATCATCATCATCATCATCATCATCATCATCATCGTCGTCATCATCATCATCATCATCAGCGTCATCGTCATTGTCATCAAGTTCTCCAAAGTCCATATCAAGTCGAGGTTTCTCCTTTAAGAAGAATTAAAAGAAAAGGGGGAGGACAAAAGGGGTTAAAAAAAAAAAAAATAAAAAAATAAAAAAAAAGAAGAAAAAAAGAAAAAAAAAATTAAGAGATGCCGACAGAGTCGCACGCGTGAGAAAGACCGGCAAAGGCCGACAGAGAAAGATGGATACAACCAAGAAATATAAAGAAGGAGAGAAAGAAAGAACGAAAGAAAAAAAAGAAAGAAAGAAAGAAAGAAAATGAGACAGAGAGAGAGAACATATCATATACAAAACATGAGTGCGAGGGAGGAGAAACGAAAACGATTCCGTCGTCGGCACGTGTACGCGGTTAAATAATAAAAAGGCTTACCAGTGAAGTTTCCTCCTCATCCTCCTTCACCTCCTCATCCTCATCCTCATCCTCCTCCACGACGACGTCGACGACGACGACGACGACGACGTGAGCGCGCGCGCGCGCTCGCTACTTGCGGGATTTCAAAAGCGGAACCGCCGGCTGTCGCGATACGGATCTGACCAATCATAAAAGCCGCATAATGGCCACTTATTCATTCAATCCAAGGCACCAAACAAAAGCGGAAATTAGTCAGGTTCGTTATGCTTATTAATTGACTGACGTTTCCGTCATATTATTCTCGAAGGATGAATCGAGAGTTCCCGTTGCCCTTCGAGGGGCATTACCTACCGCCCCTTTTTCCTTAACCTCCACGTCATCCCCTTATCCGCTAACTCTCCTCTCCTCCCCCTTATACCCAACCCTCCCTCACCGATCACCGCCACCACCACCACCACCTTCCTCCTCCCAATCGCTCTTGTGTGACCTTCTTTTACCTGTCTTCCACTTTCTCTATATACTTATATATATATATATATGTATATGTATATGTATGTTCTTTTTTGTTTTTTTTTTTTCGTTTTTCTTTTTTTCTTTTTTCTTTTTTTTCTTTTTTTTTGTTTCTAGTTTCTACTTTCGTTAGAAAAAAATGAATCTTCTTTATTTATTTATTTTAATTTAGTTTAGTTCAATTTATAATAAATTCTTTTAATAATAAATTCTTTCGATGGGAATGTTAAAAAAAAAAAAGGAGAAAAGAAAAGAATTGTATCGTTATATATATATATATATATAATAAAGAAAGAAGATGGTTAAACGATGATTCGTCCATTATATTGAGGCAATATTTAATGTCATCATTCGTCGTTGATTCGTCGAAAATGGCGTCTGATATTCGTTGGGGTTGTTTTGGGGTAGGGGAAGAAGGATAAGGGATGAAATAATTGTATGAATTTGTTAATGACTGGTATCTCTTTTTTTCTTCCTCTTCTTCTTCATCCTTTACTTTCTCCTACCTTCTCTTCTTTTTTCTTTTCCTTCTTATCAATTGATCGTAAAAGTGCACTCTTTAACTTTTACCAAACAATCTTCTTTTGCTTGGTAACGTTAATTCTCGAAGGAAGAAGGGATGAAATATAAAAGAGGGCGTGGTGCTATTCTGCAGCTGTGCATGCACACATAAACACATACATAGAATCTTTTTAAGATTTATACATATATATATATATATATAAATACGTACATACATACATATATACATACATATATTCATGTATGTACATAATACATATACGTATTTCTATTTAGAATGGTAAGTTATATTGCCAAGGGGATGATACGATGCATGGGGGTGCCGAAACGCTTTCATTACAAGGTTTCCCGAGGGATAATATTCTCTCTGCTATATCTCTGTGGCCGTCCCTAGGGGGGTGAAATTCCGCACCATCAATCTCTGAATATATATATATATATATATATATATATATATATATGTATGTATATGTATATGTATATAACCCGAGACGCAACCCTTCTTTTAGGGTTTACTCCCTTACCGGAAAATCACCCTCCCACATGTACCAACCCCTTTTCGAAGTGGACCGAAATCATGGTTGAAATTACTACGAGTTCTTTACAAAAGAGAATCGCTTCGGTTTGATCTAATAAAATGGCCACGACAAATATTCTATTATTTCTAAAAACGTGCATATATATATGTATATAGTTATGATTTTATGTTACCATCGAGCTATAAATATCATATTTATTTAGATCACTCGTTTAGATTCTCTCATTATTAAAATAGCGAACAAGGGTAAAAAAAAAAAACAATTGTACAAATTATTACCTAATTGATACAGTATTAATTAATATGTTTGAATATCTCGACGGAAAATATTTCGTGTTATTTCTTATTACATACAAAAAAAAAAAAAAAAAAGAAAAGAAAAGAAAAGAAAAGAAAAGAGAAGTATGCAAAAGTAAATAGAAAAAAACGAAAGATATATAAATATTGTTTACGTGGCATACATTTTTATTTTATTATATATATCTTTTCTTTTTCTCTCTTTTCTTTTTTGTTTTTCTTTTTCTTTTATTTATCTTTTTTTTTTTTTTTTTTTTTTTTTTTTCTCTTTTTCTTCGATGTCTTCTCGAGCAAGTTTCAAGGTAGGTGACACGTTGCAAGGACGTCAACGTCGTCGCAAACGAACTCACCGTTTCTCTTGTTTTATTTTTTCCCCCTCTCTTTTTTCTTCTTCTTCTTCTTCTTCTTCTTCGTCTTCTTCGTCTTCTTCGTCTTCTACTTTCTTTTTTCTTGGAGTCGGTGCCCTTTGAAGATCCAATATGCTCGCCCAACTCGCGTCGGCATTATATTGCGATCGTTTCCTCGTGCGCATTGCGATTAGTATTATTTAATACGCACATTGTATATAAGAAAGGGTCCTTTTCTCCGTATCAGATGTGCCGAGGGCCTCAAGACCAGTTATTAGGCTCCTGACAGGCCCCATAATCCGTTCCTCCATAGGAGGAATGAAAAATATAATACCTATTAGCGAAGATCCTTTCAATTTGTTCTATACTCTCTACCGAGGGAATTTTTCTTCGTTTGTTCTGTCTTTCTCTCTCTCTCTCTCTCTCCCTCCCTCCCTCCCTCCCTCCCTCCCTCTCCCTCTCCCTCTCTCTTTTTAATCTCTCGCAGCTTTCTCTCGTTTTCTATTTCTCTTTCTATTAATATCTTCTTTATCTTCTAACTTACGTTAACGATTTAATTTTTTCGATCGCATATACGAACGTAAAAACGTACGAGCTAATTCATATCTTAATCGTAAATAATATTATCGATTTGAAAGTTATTTCATTGCATTACCATATATCTTTCTTATTCACATATTTAATCTCGTTATTTCTATTCACGTCTATACAATTTCTATTTCGTATTTTTTATTTCTTTTTATTTTTTTATTTTTTTATTTTTTTATTTTTTTTTTATTTTTCCTTTTGTTTCTCTCTTTCTTTCCTTTATCTCGCGTTAATTTTGTAACAATTTATTAATTTATCCGTAATCGCTGATCGATATGATAATTTTCGTCGCATTTCTTTATTTAATATTTATTTATTTATTTTTTTATTTTTTTTTTTTTTATTTTTCTTTTTTTTTTTTTTTGTCCTCAACATCATCACAAATTTCTTTCCAATTATCGATCTCATTTGAAAATTGAGAAATAAATGTTAAAAGTAAAATCGTCTTAATTCATTTTTATTTCATTTCTATTTTAATACTTATCCCTTTTTCTTTTTGTCTTTATTCGAACGATTAAAAATATGAAATATATATATATATATATATATATATATATATATATATCATAAGTTTTTTTTTAACAAAATTATAATCATAGAATTAAACAAAATGTTTTATATAAATATAAAATGAAATATTACCGTGTCTTTGTGTAATTTTTTGTTTCAAAACAAATCGAAAAAGAGCTTAAAGAGTTAACGAAGCAGTTTGGTAAGCGAACATTATTTTCTTCTTTTGTTAAATTGTTATTTTTTTTCTTCCTTTTTTTCTTTTTTTTTTTTTTCTTTTCTTTTTAAATTCGTGGGAAAATATAGAAGAAAAAAAGAGAAAAAGGAAAAAAAAGATCTTCTTCCTTCACTTTTTTTTTTCTTCTTGTATTTTCTTTTCCCTTTCTTTTTCATTTTTCTTTTTTTCTGTCTCTCTCTCTCTACTCCTCCTTCCCTCCCGCCCTTACCGTTCCCGATTCGAAAACATTATACCTAGGAAAATGGGTGAATAGTCTCGAATTTCCAGATCCCTGCGTTCATTGTGCTTAGTCGATAGTCGAAAGGCGGCGAACGGGCAAAAATATTCTACGTAACATATTTTCTCGTTCATTCGAGCGCGAAAACTTCTACCTACTTTCTCTCTCTCTCTCTCTCTCTCTCCCTCTCTCTCTATCTCTATCTCTATCTCTCTCTCTCTATCTATCTTTTTGTTTCTCTATCTCTCTCTGTCTCTCACTATCTCCTCGTTATTATTATTATTATTAT
>NC_062199.1:1894164-1939164 GCF_912470025.1 Vespa velutina | reverse complement strand
TAAAGTATTTATTCATTAACATTAATTATTGATATTATAAAAAGAGATAAGTAAAAATTGTAGTTAAAAAAAAAAAGAAAAAACAAAACAAAACAAAAAAAACGATAAAAAAAAAAGAATAATAAAAAAACAAAAACCTAATACTAAATGACAATAGAGACAATAGTTTCTTTCAATTTCGCAACTTATCGTATAGTTACGTAAGATTAAAAGAAAGAAGATAAGAAATATCTTTGGAGAAATTAATCAATGAGAATGTAATGTCCCATAATCTTAATTATCTTTATAAATATCACACGCGATCGTACAATCTGCCTGCCGTTTCACGTCCATTCAGAAATACAACGTCCGAGTATGAATGAACTCGTTTCACGTCGATCACTCTCATCTATCTCTTTCTCTCTCTCTCTCTCTCTCTCTCTCTCTCTCTCTCTCTCTCTCTCTCTCTCTCTCTCTCTCTCTCTCTCTCTCTCTGTCTCTCTCTTTATCTCGTTCATTTCACTCTCGTTCACAACGCGCATATGCTGAATAAACAAACAGTCGATTGGCGAGCATAAAGCCAACGATTCTTCCTCTTTCTTCTTATTTTGTATCTCTTTCTCTCTCTCTATGGTTTATGTCTTATCAGAGATAGAAATTCACTGAGTGATAATTAATCGTGATTTTAAGAGCTCTCCCTCTCTCTCTCTCTCTCACTCTTTCTCTCTTTCCCTCTTTCTTTTTGCCAGCTGCAGATCTTTGAATGAAAGAGATGGATAGATAGATAAAAAGATAGATACATAGAAGAGAGAGAGAGAGAGAGAGAAAGTGATATGGGGACCACCATGAATGCATTTCCGGAATTATAGTAATCGATGACACAGTCGAAGTTCTGTCTTCGTGCAGCTGTGAATTCGACTTCTCTCTCTCTCTCTCTCTCTCTCTCTCTCTATCTCTCTCTCTCTCTTTCTTTCTCTTTTTTCTTTTTTTCTTTCTCTCTTGAGTTTTTTTTTCTTTTTTCTTATACAGAGTGTAACTTTCTGAAATCAGGTCGTTCGTTTATGTCGAATGATTCTATGAAAATTTTAATAGAATTATCGTATATATCGATGATATAAATATTTTAATTTTTATTTTATAAATTTTATTTGGAATAAATAATTATTCAAATAATAATAGGAATGTTTGATTGATTATTATCGAATTGCATTTCTTTCCTTTTTTTTCTTTTTTTTGTTTCATTTTCATTTTACATTAACAAATAATAATTATCCAGATGATAATTATATATATATATATATATATATATATATATAATATTTTTTATGTAATTTCAATATAAACATTCATTGAATAGCGAAATTATATTATAAGAAATGTTATTAATTAACATAAGTTATCATTGTACACAATAAACGTATTATATATAAATACATACACACATACACACACGTACACGCGCATACGTATAAAATATTGTGTTTATTATAAAATATTTTATTTATAAATATTTTAATACGTAAATATTATCCACATTCACATATTACTTCAACATTCTCACTATACATAGATATATATGATTAAATGCTGTTAACACACATGCACATGGAACATAGAGATATAGAGACATGAAAATGTACATATAAAGAAACAAAAAATGTATGTACATACATATGTATATATATATATATATGTGTGTGTATATATATATATATATATATATATGTATATAGAGAGTATAGGCTCGCGTATTCGTTCTCGGAGGATGCTATTCATCGGAAGAACCCATGAGAGAGGGGGTCTGATTGGTGAAGGGAGAAGGACGAGAAGATGGAGGGCTCGAGGGTGAGGCTAAGACAGGAGAAGCGGGACGGGGGCCAATCAGAGAGCCACGGACTTGGAGGATGTCGTTGCCTGGCAACGAAACACACCCCAACACCCGAGGGGAGAAAACCCCCTGAGGCAACTCTCTCTCTCTCTCTCTCTCTCTCTTTCGGTCTCCCTTTAACGTAGCATCGATACAGTCGGTGCCGAAAGTTATCGCACCCTTGAGAGCAGCCCTTTTCGACCCTGCCGCACAGATTTATTTCTCTTCTCTTTTGCACAAGCGGATGCTCACGGACAATTAAGCCACCACTGATGAGTCCAATGAAGGGAGGAAGTTGAAAGTGAGAAGAGGAAGAGAGATAGATAGATAGTTAGATAAATGGAGAGAGAGAGAGAGAGAGAGAGAGAGAGAGGGAGAGAGTGATAAAGGGAGTAGTGGGGAAGAGAGAACTTTCCCTTTGTCTCTTTTCAAAAATATCATTTTCATATAAAATAATATTTAATAACAAATATATGCATGTGCATGTGTGCTTTAATTATTATTATTATGTTATAATAATTATAAGCACAGATTGATGTACAATGATGATAAATTAAAAGTGAAAAGAGAAAAAGGGATAGAGAGATTAGAGAGGAACATAGAGAAATTTTTTCGCTTCTTATATAAAATTTAACATTTAAAAATACGAAAACTTTTATTATTACCATTATTATTATTATTATTATTATTATTATTATTATTATTATTATTTATTTTGTTAAAATAAGATTCAGAATTATACAAATATATTCCGTAATTATATATATTCTCTCTCTCTCTTTCTCACTCTCTCTCACTCTCTCTCTCTCTCTCTCTCTCTCTCTCTCTCTCTCTCTCTCTCTCTCATTCTGTCGATTTATTTATTATATAGATCCAGAGAAACGTCTGAATAGAAATATTATGATCTCTCGATCACATCATGATCCGCCGGGCAAATAGAATTTTCCTCTCGGTACCTTTTTCAAATCCCTTTTAAAACTCAGCTCGTTTATCGAAAGCCGATTATATACACGTACACACATACACACATACATACATACATACATACATACACACGTATACACTCATACATACATATATACATACATATCAAGCCAATTGGAGGATAGCAATTGTCATTGAACGATCATTCCCATTTTTCTGACTCCTTAAATCGTAGGAAAAGGATTAAGATGCTTCATCCTTTGAATTCTTCCTTTTTTATCTCTCCTTTTCAATCCTTCTTTCTCAAGTAGACCTTTAGACTCTATATATAGTATATATATATATATATATCTTTCTCTCTCTCTCTCTCTCTCTCTCTCTCTCTCTCTCTCTCTTTCTCTTTCTTTTTTCACCAACGAAAGGATTAAATCGTTCTATTGATCTTTCTCAATAGATCCCTCGATCCTTTCACGTGCCAACAGGAGCAGCCACTGTTTTGACATTCGTCTCTCTTTCTTCTTTCCTTCCTTCCTTCCATCCATCCTTTCGTTAAGCTATTTAATCCTTTCAATTTTTTTCTTTTCCTTTTTTTTCTGTCTTTCTTTCATTTCTTTCTGTCTCTCTCTCTCTCTCTCTCTCTCTCTCTCTCTCTCTCTCGCTGTGTGCGTAAAAAAAAAAAAGAAAAAAACAAGCCAACGAACAAATCCCTCTGAAAATCTTACAAATATGTATAAAAACTTTTATAATCCCCTTCATTGATTTCGTTTACTTATTAATTATTTTTTTTTTTTTGTATTTTCTTTTTATTCCTTTTCTTTTTTTTTTGTTTTTCCTTTTAGAAATCATCAAAAACAATCTCGATCGTCGAAACGATAAATGTCTTGCAACAGAAGAGGACGATGGTAACGTAACATAAAATTTATTTTTATATGCAAAATATACAAGGTGTCAAAAGTTAGTTTTTACGTGATTTAAAAAAAAAAAAACAAGAAAGAAAAATAAATACAATCGATCATTACTCCTTTCTCGAGTGATATTTTAAGCTGGCGATCTAATAAAATCTAGTCTGCAATTGTGTAGTTTTAATGATTTTTGAAAAAGAAAAAAGAAAAGAAAAGAGAAGGAAACGCAAAAATATCTAAAAAGTCTCAAGAGAAGACTTTTAAACTAACTTTTGACTCCGACTTAAAGATTTTTGAATACCCCAAAATCTGTTTATTTATATTAAAATTTGTTGATATCGTTGTTATTATTATTGTCATTTTCTTATCTTTTTCTTGTTTTTTTTCCTTTTTTTTTTCTTTTTTTATTTTTGTTTTTTTTTAGATTGTACTGTGATCGAATCGACGAGCTCGCAAGCTTCTCTCGATGGATCGAAGAAACGTTCTGAAAATATGATTAATTTGGATGATATCCTCAATGAAAATAAAGAGTATAAAATAATTGTTTTTCTTTTATATATATATATGTATATATATATATATATATATACACTACATAGATTTCGTGTGGGCAATTATAATCTCGATTGATTGATTTATTTGTTTATTTGTTTATTTAAGGAAGACACGTTTGAAAATACCAAAGATTTATTATGGAACTCGTACCCATAGACAAATCGAACAAGTCGTGAAGGAACTTGGCCGGACTGATTACAGAAACAAGAAGTAAGAAATAATAATTACATTAATTTGTCTTTTATATATTATCAAGATATTTCTTTTACATATGAATATGCGAAGAAAAAAATTTTATTGCCCGTTCGTTAATTTATTTTTTTTCTCTTTTTTTTTTTCTTTTGTTTCTTCGTTATTTCAATTATTTCCAATCAGTCGATTCAATTCTTTCAATTCGATTTATAACAAATTATAATAATAAATAATATTTAATAATATAGAATGTATCGTATGTATTTAAAATATTCGTAATAATTAAATGATTGAATAATCTTATACAGTTATAATATTACGTTCAAAATAATTTTCAAAATCTTTAAATTGCTTAAATATATATTACATGATATAAATATTTTCTTTTATAAAAATTGTTAATAATAAATTCATCGTTTTAGAATGACTATACTGAGTAGTCGAGAACATACCTGCCTTCAAAATACCACGAAGAACAAAACAGAACTTTGTTACAATCTACTCGATCCTGAAAAGGTCTTACAATTGAAATTAATAAATATCGTATAATTAATTGACTTTTACTGATTGACGTATATAATTCATTTTTCTTTTCTTTTTTTTCAGTCATTCGGATGTATTTATTACACTGAAAAAAATAAAAAGGATCTATCGACGTTCTCTCAATTGGAAAAAAATGGAATAACTATGCCATACGATATCGAAGATCTCGTCGAAGTTGGAAGAAAAAATCAAGTTTGTCCGTACTTCGCTGCTAAAAATTTAGCAGCGGAAGCTGAGATAATAATCTGTCCTTACAATTACATCATCGATCCTGACATACGTGAAAGCGTAATTATCATTCCAATTTTATTATTTTTATCTTTATTTTTTTCTTTTTTTGAATACACATATTACTATTTTTAAGATATTCGTTTCTCTTTTTACGAACTTCAAAAAATTGATTTATTCGTTCGTTTCCTTTTTTTTTTTTTTTGTTTTCCTCCATCGATGGTATGAATTACGTGACAAAAAAAAAAATTAATGTTCGTAAAATCATAACTGACGACGATCCATAATTCGTTTATTAATAAGGAATGATTTATTTCATAGATGCAAATTAATTTGAAGGATCAGGTAATCATATTCGATGAGGCTCATAATATCGAGGACATCTGTCGAAATGTCGCCAGTGCCGATTTTAGGGAAGATCAATTACACTCGGTTCTTGAAGACTGTAGAGTATTGAAATCAAAGGAATCCATTGAACAACACGATGCCTACTCGACCATAATTTCTTATATCGAGAGTCTCATCAATTGTATGAACACCGTTACTCTAAAGCCAACGGTATATATATTTTATACACATTTATATATACATATATATATATTTTTTTTTATTTTTTTTTATTTTATATAATCCATATATCGCATAAATAAAAAAAAAAAAAAAAAAAAAAAAAAAGATTTAACAACTCTTTTTTATATATATAAACAAATTTTATATTTACATACATATAAATAAATTTTATATTTATATATATATATATATATGTATGTATGTATGTATGTATGTATGTATGTATGTATGTATGTATATGTATCTATATTAAACGTATTTGTTTTAGGATAAAAATGATGAAATGAATAGTTCTCATTGGACGGGTAAACAATTGATCGAATTGTTTAAAATGTTCAATATTGATATGTCAAAATGCATAAAAATAATAGATGCCGCACAAATAGCAATATCTGAATTTAATAAAATAAAAGAAAACCTTCGTGTTGTAAAGTATGATAAATTAAATAAATTTAAAACAATTATATCACGAAGTACCAAAATCATTCTTCAACGTTTGATATTCGCATTAAAAATGATCATTTCCGATGAATATGCGAATGATTATCGAGCTTACATAAACGAATCTTTCGTTTCCGATATAAAGTTCAAAGTATGTAAATATTTCTTTCCTTCTTATTTATTATTATCGTTATTATTATTATTATTATTTTTATTATTGTATAAAATTCATTAACAAAAAAAACAAAAAAAAAAAAAAAATTTTAAAATATAATCAAAATTCTTTCACTTTTCTTATCTGATCGTCTTCTCTTCTCTTTTTTAAATTCTCTTTCATTTCTTATTTTGTCATTTCTTTTCCTTTTTTTTTTGTTTTTTCATTTTCTTTCTTTTAGTTCACAGACGATTCTTGGACGTCATCACAAAGAACTGGAAAACGTTTGAGAAGTTTCAAATTGATTTGCATGAATCCTGCTGTAATCTTTGCACCTTTGGCACGTGAAGCAAGATCGATCATATTGGCATCGGGTACCTTGACTCCTATAACTTCTTTCCAAAGCGAACTTGGCACGAAATTCGCTCATACACTTTCTGCCAATCATGTGATCAATAGCGATCAGGTTTATGTCACTTGTGTACCAAAGGGACCAACTGGCGTATCTTTAAAAGCTAATTATCAAAACGTTAATAGCTGGAATTTTCAAGTAATTTGTTAATTTTTCTTTTTTCAATAATTATAAATCCTTTCTTTCTTTCCTTTTTTTTTTTCGAGAAGGGGCGAGGACATTTCTTTTCTTTTTCTTTTTTTTTTATCTTCTGTTTTTGTTTTTTTAACACAACATTAGAGAACAATCTTGTCTGAAATAAAATAATAAATTACTATAGTAAATTGTTTTTCACATCAGACAATAAGAATAGTTTCTTATTAATTTTATATAACTTTTGTATAAATTATTTTACATATATTTCTATTCTCATAAGAATAGAAAAATTATTTCAAATATGTCTCTTTCTTCTTTTCTAATTAATATATATATATATATATATAATATTTTCTTATTATTTAATTATCATCTAATACGTTCTGATTACTACTTATGCGTACGATTAAACGTTTCTTATATTTAATTTAAAAAAAAAAAAAAAAAAGAAAAAGAAAAACAAACGAACAAATTTTTCAAACAATTAAATCCACTCGTACATTGTTATTATTTTTTATAATATAATTATATAACTTAATAATAATAATAATAATATTATTATTATTATTTAAAGGATGAACTTGGAAAATTGTTGCTAAACATTTGCCAATCAATACCGCACGGAATATTATGCTTCTTTTCGTCGTATTATATGATGAATAATCAAATAAAAAGATGGAAAAGCAATAATTATTGGGAGGAGATAAAAAGATACAAACGAATCTTCATAGAGCCACGTAATAGTAATGATTTAGGAGAAATATTGAAAGAATATCGGGAGGCTATTGAGGAAACATCTTATGTAAATACAAATATTGAAACGTTGTCAGGTGCAATTTTATTTGCAGTTTTTCGTGGAAAAATTGCTGAAGGTACTGACTTTAGTGATAACGAGGCACGTTGTGTATTAACAGTAAGTATCCAATGATTATAAACAAAAACAATAATAATAATAATATTATTATTATTATTATTATTATTATTATTTAAAAGAATATATTTAATATTAATTTAGTCGATGATATTATATAAGCGATTTTTTGAGAGAATATATTTTTTCCTTTTTTTGTTTTAGGCTTTTTTTTTCTTTTCGCTTCGTTACAGAAAAATTATTGTTAAATAATTCACATCTAAGATATCTTAAAATGAATAAATATATAAATTAAAATCGCTTTGATAATAATCTATTCCAATTATTATTTATTATGTATTATAAATTATGTTTGTTAGATCGGCATACCATATGCTGTAAGAACAGATCCAGAAGTAAATTTGAAATGGATGTACAATGATGAAAATTCTTCTAAGGAATTACTCACGGGATCCGAATGGTATACCGTACAAGCATTTAGAGCTTTGAACCAGGCTATAGGTCGATGTATCAGACATAGGAATGATTGGGGCATTGTTCTCTTAGTAGATGAAAGGTTTCTTTAATTATTTATTATTTATTATTTATTATTCTTTTTTTTTTCTTTTATATTGAAGAATTTTATTTACAAGAATTTTCATAGATTTCAGGCTCCATCTAATATTAATTATTTACCAAAGTGGGTCAAAAAGATGGTGAGAGATTTTTAATGAATGTATTAGCTTTTATTTAAATTGATTTGATCATAATTATTTTCTTCTTTTTTTTTTTTTTTTTTTTTTTTTTCTTTTTCCTTTATAGTGGAGAAGAAATCCAGGTATTAATCTTATCAAAGAATTGGAAAGTTTTGTGATGGAAAGAAAGACTCAACAAGAAGAAGAAGAAGAAGAAGAAGAAGAAGATACGTAATAAGATTATTTATGTGATTTTTTTTACTTTATAATTCTTTTTTTTTTCTTTCTTTCTTTCTTTCTTTCTTTCTTTTTTATACAGTTAAAACTTTATCGCTCCTTAAGTAATATTAATTTACCATTATGATATATTTTTTATATGATATAATTAGTTGAATTTATTATGCTTTAACAATATTTTTAAGAACACTTTATTGAACGTTATTTGTATAGCACATTATTTTCTTATCTATTTGAGAGCTGGTTTTTTACTTTTTTAATTTTTCTTTTCTTTTTCTTTCTTCTTTTTTTTTTTTTTTTTTTTTTTTTTTTTAAAATTTTTCAATCTTTTTCAATTGTATGTTTTATCATTTGTATCCCTTTTCTCAATCAATCTCAATTGTTTCTTTTTCATTCTCTTTAGTTTGGCAGTATTTTTAATCTGCGAATAACCAAAGCAAGTAATTAAGATAACGTTGTTATTTAATTGATTAACTTAAAAGAAGAAAAGGAAAAAAAAAGAGAGAGAGAGAGAAATAAATAAATAAATAATTGTTATACTCACAATTTGTACAACTTCACCCTTCTTTCTATTTTCTTCTGCTCTCTTCAAATTTTCTATTCTCCTTTGCTTCTTTGCTTCCTTTTCTGCTTGTTTTTGTTCCTTAATTGTTCTCGACATTTCCTTGGCACGTTGCAAATCCTCCCTCAATTTTTGTTTCTTTTCAAGGGACAACCGAATACCTTTGCTCTTGACTATAGATGAAAATCTAAAATAAACATAATCGAATATAATTATAATAGATCAATTGAATTATAATTTTTAAATACCTCTTTTTTGGTTCTTTCCATATTCTACCGGATTTTGGTTTCCCTTTTGGCATGTCCATTGTTATCTGATTTCTTTTCCTTGTATTAATTTCAATTATATCTGATATGTTATCATCGTCAGATGAATTTTCTTCAATTATATCTTCCATTCTAATTATCTTCTCTTCCATTTTATTTCAATTCGTAATAAATTAAAAATTAATTACGAATATCACGAAGTTTCGTTTTTCACGTGTAAACAATATCTTTTTAGGTTAGAAACTCACGTGGACAAGTTAATAAAAAAAAATATATATATATGTATATACTACTAGCGAAATCTATATGAGAACTGACGAACTAAAATCGATAGATAATACGTGACATATGATAAATGATCTATATTACCTGTGGTTCACAATTCTGTACAAAAATATAAGACTGAGTCGATAAATGATAACACATATATTTGATATTTTTATAATTAAGTAAAATAATATTGCAATTTTATAATTATATAGTGCTATAATGATAATCTAATAAATTGAAGTAGTTTAATTAATTTCAATAATTGTAATATATTCTATGGAATATATTAAAAAGTATTAATAGGTAGAAATACATTAAGACAAACTGACATATTTAATATTTCATATTAAGTTAAATATTTAATATATTAAGTAATTTAATATAATTACATTGTTATTATAAGAGAAACATAATTAAAGAAACTATGATAGAAATATAACAGGTCGGTAAAACAGATTACCGACTGATATCATTTACCGACCCAATAAAACATTAAACGTCGATATTACAGATTTTCTTTACAATTGTGATAAATATAATCGTTTTTTCTTTTTTTTTTTTTTTTTTTTTTACAAGTTACGAATATATAAAATAATTCATTAATTAAAATTAACAAACATATTCTATTCAAAATTAACACATTCTCCATCTTATCTTAAAAATATATAATCTTTGATATTACTTATGTACTACAGTGTAATAATTATCACTATTAATTAATATAAAATATTTATAAGAAACTATATATATATATATATATTTAATATTTTATTACTAATAATTATTAATTAATTATTACCTATATATATATATAAAAGATACTATTAATAGTATCGTTGTGATAATAATATATCGATAAAATGTCATGCAATACGAATTATTTGCAATATAAAAAAAAAAAAAAAAAAAAAAAAGGAAGCAAAAATTTCTTTAAAGACATGCACGTATCGAGTGTAAAATAGATATGTATTAATATTATTATAGAGTCTCTGGTATTCAATCGAATTCAAAATAAATCCATATATAAATATAAATATATAAATATATAAATATATATACACATATACATATATATATATATATGAATATTTATATATATATAAATCCACCCCGGTCATACCTCATAAAATTCCATAAAGCAAAAAGGACAAGTGATATGAATAAAACGCAATAATCATCGCGAGTTTCCCATTGTGATCATTAATTTTAATTGATCCATTTTCTTCTTTCTTCTTCTTCTTCTTCTTTTTTTTTTCTTTCTTTAACCATCACCATCACCACCATCATCGAATTGTTCTCTCGCTGTATTCATATATTCATATTCAGTGGCATCAATGGCACGTATTTATCACTTGGCCGAAATTTGTACTCCGAGCATAATCTATTTGACACCGCTTCGGCATAACCATTCCTATGGAAAAAACCAAAAAAAAGAAAAAAAAAAAGAAAAGAAAAAAAGAAAATAATATAATTATTATAACGATAAAACAATTTATCAATGATTTGTTTTTTTTTTTTTATAAAAACAATACATAAATCACTTTTTTCTTTTTTTATGGAGAACACAAGACAAATGTTAGTATAAAAGAAAGGAAAATAATTAACATTAAAATGTTTAGTATCGTCAGTATACCACCATTACCACCACCATCACCATCGTCATTATCTCCATCTTTCTTTGTTATCAATGAATTTAATAAACGTGTTAATAAGAAAGAAGGAAAAAGAGAAGAAAAAAAAAAAACAAGAAAAAACCAATAAAGATTGATACTTCTATTAATGTCACTCTTCAATGATCTTGAAAATAATTCAAGAAATTCTTCTGGATATCTTGTAACCTATCAAAAAAATCCCTGATGAGCTTTGAAAGTGGTGTCTGGTATAAAAACTTATTACTTTTTCCAATTTCCTTATGCTTGTCAAAATTTAGCGGCTCGTAACTCGCCAGTTCTTTCCAATACGGAATACATTTCTCGTAGGATCTATAATACGTTGATGTGAAAAAATAAAAAAAAGAAAAAAAAAAATTTAACTAATTAACCTAATATCTTAACGTTAACAATGCAATGGATGTGCGGTCAAAAGTCCTTAAGTGATTTAAAAAAAAAAATCAATTACTCTATATTACTGATTTCTATAGAGCTGATTTTATTTTTTTTTTTTTTTTTTTTTTTTTTTTTTTTTTTTTTTTTCTGTAAATCGTAAAATTACAAACGGCCAATTACGAGTCTAGAGAGATAGACCCGAAAGGTATTAATTGATTTTTGCGAACAAAAGCTTGGCGACTGTTTCTGATAATTAATTGAAACAAAAAAAAAAAAAAAAAAAGAAAAAGAGAAAAACAATACAGTAAAAAAAATATTAAGAATAAAAATAATTACATATACCTTTGCCATTCTGAGCACGGTCGTCTTTCCTTCAAACAAATTACTTGTATAATATTGAAGTAAAGTGCACCGATAGTGTTGGCAACCTCAGTATTAAGATTTTGTAAACATCTTCGAAACTTTGCGTCACAGTCACAATGCATACGTATGATAGGTGAATAGTTACATATACTATGGATACATTTTTGCGGTTTTAACGTTATTGGACAGTGATCGTGTTCCCTGCAACATGCATCTTCTGCCGTATGATGACCTAAATCATCGTAAGAAGTTGCATGATTTCCTGGTCCGCACCATTTCGTTCCAGGATATACCAATCCAACTGCTGGCGTTTGATTCTAATCATCAAAAAAATATATTACAGATTAATTTTTAATTAACATAATTAAATAATGAATTATTAATATAAAAATAAATAGATGGATGAATTTTAATAGAATAATAAATAAATTTAGATTGGATTAAATTTTTAATACGAAAGAAATTAAGAAAAAAAATTTTTAATAAATAAACAACATCGACTCACCCTCCCCCCACTCCCTCTCTCCCTCTCTCTCCCTCTTTGTTTATTTCTTTCTTTATTTTATTTGTTCCGCATTTTTTTATTTTTCAAAATAAGTTCTTATTCTTGACGATTTAACATATAGGCGATAAGAAATATGTCGCATTATAATAAATAGAAGGAAACAAAAAGAAAAAAAAGAAAAGAAAAAGAAGGAGAAGGTCATAGCAAATAGATTTATGGTTGAACGTTCGTAATATTTTTTTTTACGATCTAACTTTCGATATCCTTTTACACGATATAACAATAAAATTTGAAGTTTCAAGTGAACAGTTATTTGTCGTTTTTTTTTCTCTCCTTGCTTTTTTATATATATATATATATATATATATATATATATATATATATATATATATATATATCTTTCAAACAGGTTTTTTAAAATTAGACTACTTTCCTTTTTTTTTCTTTCTTTCTTTCTTTCTTTCTTTCTTTCTTTTTTTTTCTTCCTTTCGATTTTTCGTCTGACATAATTGATTACGTTTACCTTAAAAGTCAAACAAGTCTCTTCGAGATCGGCAACGAGATTACTTGGCATATGTCGAACTTTTTTCGGATCTGCACCGAATATCATTTTCTGAATGATACCACGATCATTGTAAATAGAACATATTGGTTCGCCGGCATTTAATTCTACCATTTTGGACATCGTTGTATCGGCAACAAGAACGCTTGCCATTGTATTCTGAATCCATAGAATCGAGAAAATCCAGAAGAACGATAAGGTCAACATCTGCAAGAAAAAATTTTCAATGGTTGAACATTAAATGATTAATTTTTTACGCCACGAAAAATGTTACTTCGTATAAAATATTAATGGAGTAAGAAAGTTTCTTTTTCTTTTGCGCGAAATTTTATATCAAAAAAAAAAAAAAAGAAAAAAAAAAAAAGGAAAAAGAAATTATATAATAAAAGTTGAAGAATTAAATAACCAATTTTATAGCAAGGAAAAAATGACGACGATGATGAAATTTCTATTGTGAAATTTGCATTGAAATACAGTAATATATTTGAAAATGTATTAAAGGAATCTTAAAAAAAAAAAACCACCAATAATATGCATATATGTATGTATGTATGTGAAAAAAAAATGTCTTCAATGAAATATTGAAAAATGATGAAGCAATACAACAAATTCTCAGAGAATAACATAAAAGAATTATTTTCATTTTATATATTTGACGATGGTAATTGCACGTTCGTGAGGGTCGGACTCAAAGAGATTGTTCAGCACGTATCCCGGTCACTTTAACGAGTCATTTGAGGGGTAGATCGATTAAATGTCGACTAGCCTGATATTAACCACGATTATTTATTTTTCTTCTTTCCGACCGGGTCAAACTCATCGTCCTCAATAACGATACTTTTATCCACAAGCTTTATGCGATCTTTTAATATCTTCCTCCCCCTCCCCCCCCCCCTCTCACTTCCCCATTTTTTCACAATTTTTCTTCATATATTATCATTTGTCATTAAATTGGAATCAACGTGGAATCATTTGTCCATAGATCCTTTTTTTTTCTTCTTTCCTTTTTCTTTTTTTTTTTTCTTTTCTTTTCTTTTCTTCTCATAAACTTGCACTAAATAATCTCTAATGTTAATTTAAATGTTCAAATGTAAAACACAAAACAATGAAATAGATACCACGATGAACGACCACAATGACTATATATATTACGTACGTAGAGAATCGTGAGATCGATATTGTCTATGTATTTTACAAGGTCAGATTATAAAAATCACTTAATAACCATCGTAGATAAGAAAAGAAAGAGAGAATTATTATACCTGAAAGGCAGCGAATTATTACTTAATATTCGGATTCTGTATTGTATCCTGAAGGAAAAAGTAAAAAAAAAAAAAAAAAAAAAAAGAAAGAAAAAAAAAGAAAGATAGGTATAGAAAATAATCTTAAAATTCATTCCCAAGGTTTACAAGTAATGATCATTCATTCTTTCTCTTTCCTTCTCTCTGTCCTTTTTTGTACATATGAAAGGAAGAAAAAAAATCAAAAAAAAAAAGAAAAGAAAAGATTATGAAAGAGTTCAAAAATATAAATTATCTTTAAATGTAGGTCAAGATCGAACAAGAATTCGACACTGAACATTTCACTTCGATTTCATCCGATAAAATATATAGTCTTGTTCATCAGACCTGTTCTTATTTCTTTTCTTTCTTTCTTTCTTTCTTTCTTTCTTTCTTTCTTTTTTACCTTTTTTTATTCACTTTTGAAGTTAAAAAATTATAACAACATTATGTTTATCGATTGTGATAATTCGATATAGAAATGAATTAATATAAAATTAATAATAGTCTAAAAGAGATTGATTGAAAATGATCTCTTCGTTTTTTTTTGTTTCTTCTTTTTTTTTGTTTGTTTGTTTGTTTATTTATTTATCTATTCGTATATTTTTTTCGCGACGACTAATTTTCTTAGATTATTATGGAAATTAAATGAACAAATGAGATCGTAAAAGTTCGTAACAAAAATTGAAAAAAGTACTTTTTTTTCTTTTTTTTTTTTTTTTTTTTTTTTTTTTTTTTTTTCGATTTACTTACACATTTCAGGACAATTAAGTGTCAAATTGTTATTACGAAAATAAATTAAACAATATAATTGTGAGAAACTAATCGATGAACTAATGAATTTTATTAATGATTGATATCGAAAATTATTCTAAAGATATTGAAAAATTTTTCAATCAATTTAAAAGCATAACTTTCGTCGATTTCCTTCAACGAAGGTCATAGACATTCTAATACAACGATGACATATTAGTGTTCTCCGAGGATGATTATAGTGAAGAAGAATTTAATTATAAAAAAGAAGAAGAAAAAAAAAAGAAGAGAAAAGAAAAGAAATAAAAAATAAATATATATATATATATATGTACACATATATTTACATAATACAATTTATAAATCATTCCTTTTCGTGTTATTAAAATTTTTTTAAGATATTAATTATATAAATATTATAATTTTCAATATATATTTTTTCTTTTTCAAATCTTTATTTTTCTGGAATTTTTCTTTTCTTCCTTTTTTTTTTCTTTTTTTTTTTTTTCTTCAAATAATAATATTTCATCGAAAAAAAAAAAAAAAGAAAAAAAGTAATACAATTATTCATCGTCGAATTTAAAATATTGAAATCGTTCGGTAGGGTCACTTGATATAAAAATTACTCTCGATATTGACCCTGTTAAACGTGACTACGATTGAATCGTCCTAATTCGATTGACTGATCCTGAAATCACTACATTGAAACGGGAACATCGTTGATATTGTATTAACTCTTACGAGAAATGTGGGTCACACAATCAACTCTTATTGACGAACTTGTGCCTTGAACCTGGACGAATCTAATCGATTATTACGAGAAAAATAATGCCGATGAATAATGATAAATAACAATGATAAATCGATGTTTGTTAATAATAACCAATGATGATCGATGATGATCGATGATTATTGTTAAACAATAATTTAAAAAAAGGATATATATATATATATTATTGTGAAATATTATTGTGAAATAAGAATTAATTTTATAAAATATCAAAATATATAAAAATGTTAAATATGTTGATTTAAATATATGTTCATTCGTAAAGCAAGAAACTTTGCAAAACGATACGCAAATCGATAGGCAAAGTCTAATCTACTGTTTTTCACTGGAGGTCACTGAAAACACATGTAAATTGAACTCAAATCGATAATACGATATGAAATGTTAACTTTCTTCTCTAAAGTTTTTTTAATGTCATCGATTTGACGTCTTCTCGACCAAAGAATGTACAAACATATCAATGATAATGCACGACGATACTTAAACAAAAAAAAAAAAAAAAAAAGGAGAAGAAGAAGAAAAGAAAAAAAAAAGACAAATAGAAATAAAAACAAAAAGTTGATAGTGAGACGAAGATGCAAAAAAAAAAAAAATTGATCGAAAAAATAATAATTAAGTGACATGAGAATAATTTAAAAGTGAAGACGAGCATTAAATTAATAACAATGAAATAATTAATAATATAATAAAAATATATACAGATAAAGTCGTAATAATAATAATAACAATAAAAAAAAAATTTTTTTAATTAAAAAAATAAAAAAATGAAAATAAAAGAAATCAATAAATTTCGGAATAATTCAAAGAAATAAAAAGCTTTTGAAATATCAAGCCTCTACTCATTCTAATTATTTTCCATCTATCCTTTCAACTGATTCAAATGATTCTACATTAATTTGTTATTATTAACATTCCTCTTTCTCTCTCTCTCTCTCTCTCTCTCTCTCTCTCTCTCTCTCTCTCTCTCTCTCTCTTTCCAATCCCTTAAAATCCCCAAATTAAATTTTAATGAAATAAATACATTTGTTTTTATAAATTACGTATTATAAAAATTTTGACGTGTGATTATGAATAGAATTTATTAATCTTTTTACTAAATTTTTATTTAAATAAAATTGACCTTAGCTCTTAAAAATTGAGATAACAATAGCTTATTAATTAATTGATATTAAAGAGAGAAAGAGAGAGAGTGAGAGAAAAATGATCGACTCAAGAAAATCGTAGAAATAAAAATGTCATAAGGTTTGGAAAAGGAGCTGAGAGATCCAATATACGTAGGTGGATAAAAACTGACCTGCGCAACCCTTAAAAGTACTAGGGTAGTGGTGCAGTGCGCAATAATCAGTCTAACAGTCATACGTACATTGTACACTATGTCTCTAATTTAATATTCTAATTTATCATCAATAATTAATTATCACCAATAATAATAATAATAATAATAATAATGATGATGATAATAATAAACTTTCTCGTTCCATATAAAATCGTCAAAAGAAAACTTCGTTGCAAATACATCTTACGAAATATTAAAAAAAAAAAAGAAAAAAAGGAAAAAAAAAATCTGGCGTTAACAAAAAAAAAAAAAAAATACTTACAAAATAATATCCAACGTGTTATTAATTAATAATCATCAGTCATTTATTTAATTGAATAATTGAATGAAGTGTTCGACGTGTTTAAAACTTAATAAAATGAACAAAAAGAAAGAAAAAAAAAAAAAAAAAAAAAAAATCTCATACCAATATAATTAACATACAGTCGTTGAACACAGGACATAAATTTTGTTACCACATACATGTGTATACAAAAGTACAAAATAAAAGTGTCTAATTTAAAAAAAAAAAAAAGAAAAAAAAAGGAACAATTAAAAAAAAAAACAAACGATCATACTAATAAAACTGATACATACGTAATCATTATTATTAAATCATACATCATCTGTTGACACTGTGTACAAAAAAAAAAAAAAAAAACAATTCCTGTTGGAATTGTTTCTAGAGAAAAGAAAAAAAAAAAAAAGAGAGAAGAACGAAAATAAAAACAAAACAAAGGATTATTCGAATCGAATCAAGATACAATTAATTTACGTTTTTATTAATGTTAATTAATATTCCCTTGAAAAATTCTATCGATATCAGGTGAGAAGTGTTCGATCTTCTTGTTTTGCTTTTTCCTTTTGTTTTTTTTTTTTTTCTTTTTTTTTTCTTTTTTGTTTTCTCTACGACTCACGTTAACTTCAACAAATCAAGTTGTCCACTTCGAAATTCTTTTCCTTCCGCAAGAGCACGAAAAATTTCTGTTAGTCACTCTTCAGCGGTTGCTAACGGACTGATCCGTACGTTCGAACGTCAGGATACTAATATTCGTGAACAGCACATATCGCATGTATTAGGGGAGTTTAATCACGTGACGAATGTTTATAAGCATCTATAACATTGCAAATAGGCGTGATTTGACATTTAAAGTTCATATAATCGATTGATAAAGATAATATATCATATTTTTTCTAAACAAATTATTTTCTGACTTTTACGAAACAGTAAGGAAGAAAAGGAGGGGGAGAGAGAGAGAGAGAGAGAGAGAGAGAGAAAACACAAGAGAGAGAGAGAGAGAGAAAACACAAGAGAGAGAGAGAGAGAGAGAGAGAGAAAGAGTTTACTTCAACGAGATATTTTTCTTATCATTTTTTCGTTCATTGAACAAAACGTGAACAATTTTTTTCTCATTGACTAACCTGACACTATGAGTACTAATTTTTTTTTTTTTTTTTCATTTAACTTACTCTACGATAAGTTAGATTAAAAAAGATTTCCATTGAAATCTTTGATATTAAATCGATTAGTTGGACACACACACATATATATATATATATACAAAATAACACGATAATATTATTTTGTGTTTAAAGTATTATTATTTTTGTTTATATATCCTACGAGAAGATACATCTCAATGTTGGTATTTCTAATCTACTTAATCTGATATTACGCGTATATATTTTCTTACAAAATTGAAATTACAAGCTTGTACCATCTTGACACGTCTTTTTTTTTCTTTCTTTCTTTCTTTCTTTCTTTCTTCCATTCCTTTCTTTTCATGTCTTATTTCTTTTATATTGATATATAAGAAGCATAAAAAAACAGAATAAAATAAAAAATGAAAAAAGAATAGAAATTTACTAATATCATTTCTTTTCTTTTTCTTTTTTCAAGTTAACAATCATTTCTAAAATTTTTATGGAATCCATTCGACTTCGTTAGTCTCGTATTTTCCAGAATCTCTTATAACTGGTATAACTCTATGCGTATTCTCTGGTTTCGATGTTGTACTTTCCTCAGTACCAGTTATCTTATGATAAACTTTACTACCAGCATGTGCAACCCATTGTACACCATCGCCAAGCTTTTCGCCAGCTTTACGTACGGCACTGCCAAAGCTTTCAGCGGTGAAAGTATTAGGATCGATATTTATGTCGAGAGTATCATTATCCCGTGGACAACCATTTTGAGAAATAATACTAAGATCATAAGGATCTATTCCGTAACCTGACAATTGTCCTTTTATCCTATCGATAATACTCTTGTCAAGATCACGACGTCTTGAAAGTATAGTTGCACTTTGTCGATGGGCAAAAGCTAATTTCTGACAAGTGAATATCCCAGCATAATTGTCATAATCTGTAGTAAAGATTATGTGAGATGCTGTACCTGCTATACCTACAAGAAGAAAAAAAAAAAAAAAGGAAAATAAAAAATATTATTTCAATATTTGCTTCCAAATCTTTTCAATGAATCAGATTTATTTATATATATATATATATTTTAATATGTTTTCCTTATCTAATAATCCATTAATTTCATTTACTTACTAAGAGGGAAGTTAACTTGCATTCGAGCTGGAGTACTAAGTTCTGGTACACTCAATTCACCGGTATAGTGATACTCATGTTTCAGTGGTGTAAGACCTGTATAAAAAGACAGAGAGAGAGAGAGAGAGAGAGATCACACAATTACGGATAATTCATCCCACTTGAAAAACATTTATCCTATTGACATGCTTTTATCAAACCGACTAGGGTTCACGTATTATTCTTATTTTTTAATCTATAAAAACTTTTCCAATAATGTTAAATATAACTATAAAATATTATATTTATATATATTGTTATAATGAATATAAGAATCATCTAAATTTTCTAATAAGGATACCAGTAATGTTGAATATAATTATTGACATATATATATATATATATTATAGTAAATATAACAATTAAACTCACCTAATATAGGATGATCAGAATCTTGAGTTATCAAGTATTCTCCTGGTTCTTCGCCACGAGTATAATTGTAAGAAATGCATCTACTTGCCGTAGATGTTTTCTGAATGACATACCAGATTCCTAGAAACTACAATTTCATATAATTAATATGTCTAAATATGTCACAGTGATTAAAGAGTGTCTTTTAACGATCAGTATCATTACCTTGTTCATTTGAAATCCATGCATAGGTTCTACTATGGGACAACTACCCATGTGATAAGTATGAGCTTTAGCAAGTGTTAAACACCCTGCTAGGGCAATATAGAAAAGGATCGAGAGCATCTTCTGAAAATAAAATGTAGTGAACAGATTAGGAAAAAAAAAAAAAGAAAATAATATCATCTCTTAAAAGTAAACAAATAAATTTTTATTTTTTTAGAAAGTACTGTTAAATTCTCATCAAGTTTCTATTGAAATCTATTGAAAAATATGCGGGTAAAGTAATGGAAATTAAAAGATAACAAATAAAAGATAATAAATAGGGAATTGTTTATATATATATAGAAACAAAAAAAAAATCCTATATTAATTGAAATTTGGTTACACTACATAACAAAGCGATTCTACCGATGATTCCGATGATATCCGAGCTTACATTAAACTCGATGATTCACTCGACCTTGGACACGCATCGAAGAGCAAAGACCTCTGATTTACGCTTCTAACTATGTTTTCTTCCTTTTTGATAGACGTGAATTATTTAAAACAGTGAAAAAAAATTTACATACGATTATGATCGACCTTTCCTCGACCTATTCGATCTTTCCTCTTTTAATAGAAAAATTAATTACAAGAATATCTATTATATATGTATATATACATATATGATATATATATATATACAATGATATATATATATATTATTTTAAATGAAAATATATATTTTGTTGAAAGCACAATCTACGTTGTTTTATTGTAAACAATATTAATGTTACTTTGTTCTTCGGTTGTCTTAATAAAAAAAAAAAGAAAAAAAATTATTTGTTAAAAAACAATTGTACAATACAAATGTTATGAAAATTTCATTGTTTTTACTATCGCATCTTGACTGAAGTCAAAATAAATGTAAATATAAAACTTACAATAAATGAAATAATTAATTTAATAAATATAATATTTAATTAATTATTATTTATATTGTATAAGTATTAGTTGAAAAATATAGGAGAGAGAGAGAGAGAGAGAAAAAGAGAGAAAGATAAATATAATGCAAGAGACTCACCGTCTAAACGTCTATCCTTAGTTCTGAACGCAAACTGTAAACAGTTTATTCGAGGCTTCACTTTATGTGCTAGAGATCTCCCCACTCTCTCTCTCTCTCTCTGATATTCAATTATACGTCATGCAAACGTTAAATCAGTAGTATGCAGGAGAGAGCAAATGATGATGTGGTTCCTTTCCTATCCCCAGATGAATAAATTCCTGTGAATAATAAAGATAGATTAAAGAAAAAAAAAAAAAAAGAAGAAGAAGAAGAAAAAGGAAAAGAAAAAAAAAAAGGAAAACAAATTTTACAAGAAATTTTATAAAACAAAAAATAATTGTTAATAATTTTACATCATTATAATTATAATTATTATTATTATTATTATTATTTAATTTCACTTAATAATTTACCATGTCCTTGTTTATAAATATCCGCAAGTCGTTAATTCCTTCAATTAAATTTGACACTGGATTTCTTCATTTATAATCTGCAAACTCTTACAAATTTGTTAAATTGATTTTTTTATTTTTTTTTTATATGTAACGTCATTTTACAAGGACGAAAAAATATTTAATATTATATAAAAATGTAATTAAAAGTTTTACTATTTGTAACAGGGGTCCAAAGATTGTTGTTACATTGTTGCTCATGATGACGCATCCTAGTCGACATAT
Source organism: Vespa velutina (assembly GCF_912470025.1). Lineage (NCBI taxonomy): Eukaryota > Metazoa > Arthropoda > Insecta > Hymenoptera > Vespidae > Vespa > Vespa velutina. The sequence continues at coordinate 1,916,879 of NC_062199.1, read as the reverse complement.
AAGTGAAATTATTATAGGGAGTATGGTTCTAAGAACTGGTAATATCCTATATGGCTTCCATTCCTTCCTCTAAATAATATAATACGATTTTGTTGAAAGGTTAAAACGTTGTTAATTCTTTGACAACTGAGTCATAATTAACACAATACCTTTATACCAGAGATACATAGTTCATTCATACTTGAATGATTATCTTGTATGAATGAAAGGCTTTGTGTATAAAAAAAATTGTCCTGTATTTGCAAAATAATTTACAAATATTATGTTATTCTAAAGAATATACATATGTAATATTTATCGAGAGTTTTTCTTTAATTTTTTTCTTTCCGTTCCCAAAAATCATTATTATCTTATTTACTTAATAAATCATTAAATTTATCCGTTCGCATTCATATCTTCCTTCACGCATTAGATATCAGAGTATAGTAAAATAAAAAAAAAAAAAAAAAAAAAGAAAAAAAAGAAAATAAAGAAAAAAAAAGAGAGAGAACACTTAATTAATATAAATTATAAATGAGATTATTTCATGAATAATATTGTACTAAAAATGTTTAAGTATAATTTTAAAGGAGTTCTTAGTTGTCAATATAGATACAAAATATTATAATAGTATCATGTAATCATTACATCGAAATTGTCTTGATTTATAATTGTGATATATAGTACACACATTGGAAGATGTAAGTGTACAAAAACACTAAATAATAAATTTCGACAAATTACTTAATATATAATATAATTAACTTTAGTATGTAATGAGCATATAGTCATATCCATCAACTAAAGGAATGTTCGCACTCAAATAACTTAACTCACATCCCTCCACTATCCTAAGAAATATTTCTTTTTTTTTTTTTTTTTCATATTGTCGCACGATTAAAATGTCATAAAGAAACACAACGAACGTATCTTTGTTTGTTTGTTTGTTTGTTTGTTTGTTTGTTTGTTTGTTTTTTTTTTGTTCTTTTTTTTTCCCCCTTTCTCATTATGCAGATGGTAACTTTCTAATATCCAAGTCTTGGAAATAAGGATGTTTCAAAGCTGCCCTTGCTGTTATTCTATGAACGGGATCATAAATAAGCATTGCCTGCAATAGATCAAGTCCATCCGCGTCAAGATTCTTTACTTGGGCTTCTAGATTGTTTGTTACCCAGTTTGGAAATGTTGTTTTATAATCATTTAATTGTGTGACACCAGGCCATATTTCTTCTGTAGGCGTTCTTAAAATCCTATTTAAATGTCATTAGAAAATATATTTATAATATTGTTTATTTTGAATGTGATTGAGAAAAAAAAAAAAAAAAAAAAAAGAAGAATATTCATCTTACCGAAATATTCTAAACAATTGATCGATTTCGCTGTCTCCTTGAAACAATGGCTTCTTCGTTGCCATTTCAGCAAAAATACAGCCAACACTCCACATATCTATGGCGCAAGAATATCTACTAGCTCCAAGAAGAATTTCAGGTGCTCTATACCATAAAGTAACAACCTCGTGCGTGTAAACTCTGACTGGAATTCCAAATGCTCTTCCTAATCCAAAATCTGCTACTTTGATAACTCCTTTTGCACCAATTAATAAATTTTGTGGCTTCAAGTCACGATGTAATACTCTACGTTTATGACAGAACAAAATTGCTCGTGTTATCTGAAAGAAAGATGAGGTAAACAAAAAAAAAAAAAAAATATATATATATATATATATTTGTTTAATTGTCATTGTTATTTCATGGCTTATATACAGACCTGATATAAATAGGACTTGACTGTTTTAGGTTCTATCATTATACCATTTCCCAAACTGTCCATATATTTTTTTAAATCCATAGTAAGGTACTCAAATATAAGATACAATCTAGATTCTTCCATGAGAACGTCGACCAAGCTAACGATATTTGGGTGTTTCAACTCCTTAAGAATAGAAATCTCTCTGATTGCAGTCGATGGTACACCTTCGTCATCGCTTTCTAAGCGAATCTTTTTCATGGCTACAATTTCACCAGTCTTTTTGTGTTTACCTTTATACACAACACCATATGTACCTATAATATCATAAATGAAAACTTTATTAAATACTTTTTTCTTTCTTCTTATATAAATGATAATGATTTACGTAAAAATAATTAAATATCAAAATTTGTTCATAAATTATTGTACGCGTATAATGTACACTGATAATATAATAAATATGTAATATAATTTAATACACAAACACAAATATATTTATCACAAATGTTTGAAATAACCTTTAACACAAACTAAATTTATACTTTACATAAGTCATATAAAAGCTGAAAATGAGAAAAAGGATAAATTATAAAATGTATTAATATAATTAAAATTTATTGATAACTAAATCGTGAAAAGAGCTAACAAACTTTTTGTAACATCGTATAAAATATAACAAAAATTAGACGCTTTACCTTCACCAATTTTTTCAATCTTAACAAAATTATCCATGATCTTAAAATGAATAAGAATCGAGAATGTCTTAAAGCTCTATTCCTATATAATATTTATCCTTAATATAAATCACAATAAGCTAAATAGAAGAGCATAAAAAAAAAAACTTATTTCACATGTCCTACAACTTTCTGTGTGTTGTCACGTAACGTTCAAATTCAAACGTCGGTACGCCATATTGTTAAATACATTTAGAAAGTAACTCGGTCTCTTCCGTATAACATCGGACATTGGATCGACCAATCAGAAGAGGCGTTGCATTTCTATTATTTTTTATAACCCGCCAAATATAATGCAATTGTTTCTTTCAATAAAAAAAAGAAAAAAATCGCGTAATATCGACATAGGCACATTACTTTTTAAGTAAATTTTATAATAAAATTAAAAAACAATGAAAGAATTAATAAAAAGCAATAACTCGAACATAACCACGAAATTGAAAGAATAGTCGACACGTCGCTATGTCTTTCAAGAATGAACAATTTTTACATAAACACGATATGAAACATTATGTATATAAATATATATATATATATATAGTACTTTAATAATTTTATATTTTTATTTAAAAAAATGCATATATATATATATATAAATGGAAATAAAATTACATAATAGAATCTGCTTTATTACATACACATCATACAGGTTTAATTAATTTATTTCAAAATGTAAACATAATCAATACAATTGCTAAACGCTGCCAGTTTAAAAAAAAAAAAAAAATTAAAAAAAAAAGGAAAGGATTAAAAAATCTACATATTTGTTTCAACAATTTCTTCGAACAAGTTATTCTTTTTACATCTGTATTTCCTGTACATATTTAATAAAGAAGTTAAAAGAAAATAATAATATTATTGATAAATTTTTTATATAAGTCTACTCGGTAATATTGTAATGCTCTTAGATTTTTATCTCTTTATGAATGCACTGAAACAACTTATATTTATTCTTGAGACTACGATATAAGTTCTTACGAAAATTTTATGACACAAGTTCGAACAGAAGACTATTTTTTTTTTTTTCCATTTTTTAATCTCGTTTTGATAACTTACAAATATTTCTATATTATAATACAGTTTACCTAGTTTCATCTTTTTCTTTTTCTTTTTTTTTTCTGAGAATTTCAATTTCTTTCATTAAGTAAATATTAATAATAATAATTTTTATAATAATAATAATAATAATAATAATAATAATAATAATAATAATAATAATAATAATTTATCGTGGAAATTGATAACCACCGGTGGTGTATCCTAGTCCTACACCACGTTGAGTGTGTGTAGTTGCACGTGCTACTTCGTATTGTTGTTCCATATTATTAAACATTTCTTCCTGTTTCTTCAAAATATCAGGCTTCGCGCCTGCAATTGGTGTGTTAGGTAAATCTCCTTTTATACCCATCAGTCTCTTAAATTTCGCAGTTACTTTCCCATCTTGATCATGGGTAAATGTTGTACCCATCCATGTGTTCACTGTAGTAGCTGTATTGGAACTACCTTTACCTTCTTCTTGTTTCGACTGTGCGTTAATAAAAGGAATAAAGTATATATATATATATATATAAATTTGATCGCATATATATATACATATATATATATATATATATATTTGATCGCATGATGATAAATATAAGTGAATAAAAAAAAAAAAAAAAATATATATATATATATATATATATATATGAGATAAAACAAATAATGATTAATATAACAAATAATTCTAATATTAGAATAAATGATGAAAATGATAAAATATGTTCACCTTATTAGCCCATAATAATTTCCTCTTTTGAATTTGTTCTGCATATTTCCCTTGAGTAGCAGTGGTCAATGGATTATAATAATTTTGTTCGCTTTGAATTCCCAAAGCTACAGTATCACCTTCTGGTGCTTTCAATTCGATTCCTAATTTCTCTAATTGAGCCAATTTATTTCTTCCCTTTTCCTCTCTATAACTCATTGTTCTGAAGGGTGGTGGGGCACGATCCCTTGATCTTGATCTTGATCTTGTACGATCCTTTTCTTTATGATAATTCGATCTTTCTTCCCGATGTCGATCCCTAGATCTTTCGTCCCTAGAATGACGACGTTCTCTTTCTCTTTCTCTGTCTCTACGTCTATCTCTGTCGTTTCTATCACCTCGAGTTCGATCCCTTCGACTATCGTCACGATAATGATGATCTTTTTCATTCTTTTCTTTCTCATCGGTTTTCTCTTTACGTTTATCCTCGTCACGTGATTTTTTCTCATCGTCCTTACTTCGTTTCTCCTTAGTATCTTTATTATGAGTATTATTATCACCACGCTGTTTTCTATCATCGTATGATGATCGACGATTTTTTTCACTGGTAGTATGCTTGTTACGGTCAGATCGGTCACTCCTTTTATGCTCATCCTTTGTATTTACCGTATTGCTTTCATTATCGGATCTCCTGTAAAACGATTACGTTCTGCAGGGGTATACCACACAGATTCGTATTATTATTCTGTATGAAGTGGGTTTATTAAGATTTTACTAAACTAAGCACACACATATATGCTCAGTGATTAAAGATTTTTTTTTCTTTCTTTCTTTCTTTCTCTTTTTTTTTCTTTTTTTTTTTTCTTTTTTTTTTTTAATCGACATTATGATAAAATAAAACGCGTTAAAAAGTAAAGTTGACAATAATCATATACAAACCAGCTCACCTCTGGTCTGAAGGAGATGATGAAATTCTAGACGAGTCTGTTTTTGAACCTAGTGCTGAGGGCATTGCCGCAGGACTATGAGCACGTTCACTGCCAGACTCTCCAGAAGAGTTATTGTTGTTGCTTTCCTAAAGAAATAAAAATTGTTCGTTTTAACATATTAGATTTCTATGTATAAAGTTATTACATTTAAAAAAAAAAAAAGAGAGAAAAGAAAAGAAAAGAAAAGAAAAGAAAAAAAAGAGAAAAAAAAAAAAGAAAGACTTTTCAATGGAGAATTATAAATAATTTTATGCAGTTATTAAACTAAAATTACATTATCCTCATTGTATATGTATCACATATAAATAATTATTTGTATATCACTTAAATTTCTAAAAAGAAGAAACATAATGTTTCTATTTCATATAGAATTTAATAATGGGATACAGTTCTTAATATTATTTTATTTATAACGAGGAAGAATGTACCTAAGATCAATAATTGCAAATGGGCTTCTTTATAACGCATATGAATTTTATATTGCGATACTTCTCTTATTGTCACGACGTTTTTATATAATAATTAATAGCTATGAACAAATAAATCATACGATTTTGTCTATTCTTCTATGACAAAGAAAAAAAGGAACTTTTTTTCTTATATCCTTGGTTGTACTTGATACAAAGTTTTCGTGATGCAGAAGATTTACGCATCAGTTACTTTGATTACATAATCCAATTTTTCTGTTAATTGCCGGTAGGTATATAAAACCAACATGAAACAACCACATTACAAAAGAGAGAGGTAAAGATATTACATATATCCTCCATCCATACATACATATATACATATATACATATATATATATATATATATATATATATATATATACATATATGTCTCAGCATTTATTTATTGCCTGAAGTACTTTACACGTGTGGTGTTCTTTGATGGTTGGTGTTTTGTTAGTGTTACCTTCTGCCAGCTTCCTCTACTCACCTCTGTCTTCTGAATAGGACTTGGGGGTAGTCTTGAAAGACCCTCACACAGCATAGACCTTGCCGAGGTGCGTAGATATTGTATCATGTATTACCAACAGAGCTACGTGTTAATATTTTCTCACGAAATGGTACTATTCCCATTTACTTATCATTTAAACTTTTAAATATCAATTATAGTCTGATCATTCCTTTTAACGAAAAGGTTTTAAGATCACGTCTTACAAATTGTAATTTTTGATAATATTGAAACGTATAAATCCGTAATAAAGTATTAAAAAAAAAAAAAGAACAAAAAAAAAAACAAAAAAAAACAAAATAAATAAATAAATAAATAAATAAATAAATAAATAAAAGAAGTTAGGTCTTATGACATTATTATGAAATGACAACTGAATATAATTAAACTTAAGAGAACATGGAGAAACAAAAAAAAAAAAACGTAATAACAATGAGAGAACTCAAAATTACTAAACGACTAATCATATCCATTATTAATTAATTTTCGTTTAATAGACCATCTTGTTCAACGTGACCTCATAATACCAAATACCAGACTGTTCGCGTATCAGTCCTAAAACCCTGTCACGCACATACTGTCCCTACATAGCCATCATTGTATCTTCCCAGTCCAAATGTTTCGAACTTAAAATTAAACAGATGTGTTTGGAAACATCTCTTTTAATCATACCTCACTCATGTCCATTTGTACTGGGTCATAGTTGGCATCACTAGCCCTTCTGTTTCTTATATCTCCTTGTCCATCGTATGACATCTTGAAAATCAAATAAAGATACGTTAAATTTCATATTAAAACCTTTTTTTTTTTTTATATTTTCCTGATACATACATAAATATAGCTAACCATCAAAATATTATATAAAATAATTTTTGTAAAAAATTGAGAAATTTTCGTAGGAAAAAAAAAAGAGAAAAAAAAACAAAAAACAAAAATTATCCATTACAAATCATCCATATTATCTTACATTTCTATATATATATATATATATATATATATATATATATATATATATATATATATATAATATATTCTTATTTATGATTCGCCATTAATGGTGTCTCGGAGTTAGTGCGCATTGGATTCAGTGCGTTACTTTGGAAGCCATGATTCCAAGCGTGTACATTGTAATCATTACCGACATTATTGTCATACAAATATGATAATTTCCTTCAGAAAAATGTCATAATATGATGTAAAAAATATATATTAACATCGTCTTACCTTCGGTTCTTCCGAATTATTACTATTTTCACCGTCACTCGCGTAACTCGCTAATGAATCCATAATGTCGTAAAAACGAATTGCAGACCAGTGCGAACTGTCTCTTCCGATTCTAACAACTTGGCGGCGCTGCGATATTTTTCTCTTTCTCTTCCTCTCTCTCTCTGTCTTTCTCTCTCTCTCTCTCATTCTAACTCTCTTTCTCTCTCCCTCTCTCTCTCTCTCTCTCTCTCTCTCTCTCTTATAAGATGTATAACGTCATTGGACGATATTCGCATTTCTATCTATTCTTATCTAATATTACGATAGAATATTAGATCTATGAAACCAATATTTGACATATCATACGATCGTAATAAATTTGCTATTATTTATTTTTGATTTATGTCATAGAAACAAAGGATATATATATATATATATGTGTATATGTATATATATCACGATTTTAGTTATTCAACAAATATTTTTAAATATTTCGATATCAGTGCCATCTCGTAATCATTTTGAAAACAACGTTGGACTTAGTTCATAAGAGAAATTGTCTGACTTATGATTCGAGGTGTAGGTTATGGGTCACTATTGAAACGCAGTGTTATGCGCCGATAGAAAGTTTATGCGTCGTGATTCATGCCGGATTGTTTACAGGAATGAAAAGGAAAACTAATTCATTTTAAAAGTCGTCCGAAATTTCATCAAGTATGGGATGTTGCTACAGTTTTTGTAAAGAGGACACTGGGCCCCAGGTGAGAAATATTAAAACGAATATCAAGATTGTTATTAATTGTATTTTTTAATATTTATCTTTTATCGTCTTTTACTTTGATATGTATATACGTATATGTATATATGTACATATATGTATATTGACGTGGGAGGACACATGAGTTATCGCAGTTGTCATTGTTCTTTCTTCTGATAAAAAAAAATAATGTTTTTTTTTCTTTAAAATATTTTATTCTCCATTACAGATATTTTTAATTTTTTTTAGATTGTAGCATAAACAAGATCAATTGAAAATATAAACAATTCATTTTATTCTAGTTTTAAAAATTTAGTTATGACTCACTCCAAATTGACATATTTATGATTATCAAGAAATCACTTATGATCAATTTAAACTTAATATTGTTAATGTTCACAATGCCAATTTATTGAGGTTTAATGTTTAATCCTTAAAATGGAAAATTTTATTTGTCTTTTATATAATACTTTGATAATTCAAAGAATACAATTCTTTTGAATTATACAGTTAAACAAATTTATACCTTATATTGTAATGATATAATAACAGAAATAGCAATGCAAAGATGGAGTTTGTAAAATTTTATTTTAAGAACAAACATTTAGAGAATAAATTATGTTTTTAGACGTCATTCTGATTTTAATAAGAAAACTTGGCAAATATTAATGCGTAAAAATTCGTGCTTAACAATGCAAAAGTTAGCAAATAAATTCAAATTTTTATATATGACGAGTGTCAATAAAAAAATAGAAAAATTTTAAAAAGGTTAGGAAATTTAAGATTTAAATGTCTCACATACTATTATACCCAATTCATTTATGTTATAACCCAATATTATTACTTTTGTTTAATAATGTTTTCATAATATATATATATATGATATATAAATATCTTTGAATTAAGATGATTTTTATTTATAGAGCGGGGAAGTGAATGAGAGGACTCATCTTTTAGTCGATCCTGTTAGTAATAATACAAACATACCAAGAGTACATAGGTAGGTATATTTGCTATGTTTCCTTACTATTTTAATTTTTTTCATTGAATCAAATAAAGCTTTATTATTTTATCATTTTCTAGCGATGATTATGTTAATCAATATGCAAATTCTGAACCCAAGAAGACAGATGAACAAAGTGCATTGAACAGAATTCTGCATGAAACTGCTGCGTGAGTATTGATTGCATTTTAGTCAAATTAGTTGTGCAGTTTTTATTTTTTTGTCGCATATATATATATATATATATATATATATATATATATTTATATTTTTTTCTTAGCTTATATATTGTTTTAATATTATATATGGTTTCTTATAAAAGCAAAGAAGGAAATATTTTATTTATAGAAATGTAATAGATATTGGTGCATTGGATTCACATAATTTAGAACAACATGAATATATGGATAGATCACGAGCTTATGCAAAACGCATAGAAGCATGGGGCTTTAAAGTCCCGGATAATACAGTATGTCTCCTTAAAGATATCCCTGCACCGGAAAGAATACTCGCATCTAATCCACTTGCTGCTGGAGATCATGAACTTGTAAGATGTATCTTTACAAGAAAAGAAAATTAACATTGATTTGTATGAATATTTGACATAAATAATTTTTATTAATTTCTTTTCTACAGATCACCGGTATGCTCAAGAATGCAGTAGTTGCATTAAATGATATTAAAGTAGAGCATAAGGAAGATTTGGTAGTACCTTTCTTATCGTGATCTTACAGTAATTCCATCGACAGGATACAACATCATCCTGTTTAAATGGAATTATAATGTCAGGAGACACAAAATATCTATCTTATCAAACTGAGCTCAGCGATAATTTGATTTGAGTCTGAAATAATATTAGAGCTTGTTCAAAAATGAATATGAAGTAAATATTAAGCGCAATGGTATATTATAATTAAGTTTGAATGATAGGTCTGCTCTCGTATAAAAATATATTTAAAACTAAGGCTTCAGAAATTTTTCAACATGTAATATATTTGTTATTGGATGAAAAAAAAGGAAAAAAAAGAAAAAAAAAAAAAAAAGAAAAAAGAAAGAAGTCGTTTTTTTTTTTTTTTTTTTTTTTTTTATTTTTTCCTTTGAATTTGTTCCTTAAGATTAATTATCAATTTGATAATATTTTTTCTTTTTTTTTTTTGTATAGCTTATTTATAATCTCTCACATGTGTTAAAATGATTTGTTGTTGTAGAATTTATATTACTTTTTGATCTCGTTTATTCCTTGCTAAATTTTTTCAATATTTTCCATTCTGTGATTTTTACAAACAACTACGAGAAATCTTTTGGAAAAGATTTCCTAAGATTAACAATTGATAATGTTATTAATAAATGTGCATTTTTAACGAGATCGAAAAAATAGGGATTTATATTAAGAAGAAAGACAAGGTATGTAATATTTTATCGTGGCTTCAAACCCCAATTTTAAAAATGAAACGATAAAAATTCAACTGCATAATAACATTATGAAAATATGTTTTCACACTTATAAAATACGTATATAAAATACATTATCAGACCATTACGAAAAAACTGTTATTATTATTATTATATATATATATATATATATGTATATATATACATACATATATATATATATCTGAATGAATACATGTGTATATATATATTTATATATATATATATATATATATATGTGTATGTGTATAATATATATTTTGGTCTTATATACACGAAAAAGTGTACGGAAGCGATCGGACACACTTTTGAAAGGGAAACAGGATCCTATAGATAATAATGAAATAAATGTTAAAAGTCTGTTTTATTGAAATAGTTGTACAAACGTTTTGTAAACACGATTGTGAATATCAGTCACGAAGCTAAGAATAAATCTTATATATATATTCGCCTAATATATCTTTTGTCTGTTAAAACGTGTACTTATATTTTATATCGATAGAAATTTGTAGTGATATTTGTATTAAGGATAATCATCATTTATAAAAATTATGACACCCCTGCCTTACAATAAACGAATATATGCTTATATAACTAATCTTTCTCAATGTTTGCTTGTAAAATAAAATAAATTAATAATTATTAAATATTTCTATATTGTCACAATTTACATGAATTAGAATCACAATTTTTCTAAATAAAATAAATCCAAAATAAAGTTAATAATAATATTTAAAATAGGAAAAATAATTTTTTAATTATTATTCTATGCATATATATTATATGCATAGAATAATAATTAATTATGTATTTGTATATATATATATATATATATATATATATATATATATATATATATATATATATATATATATATATATATGTAAACTTACAATTAAAAATGCTACAGGTGGGAGACACGGTCAGTAGATAATATACAGTTAGATATACAGGAAACTTTCAAGTAAACATCGTATTGTATCTGACGAAAGCAACAAGTAGAGAAAGAGAAAAGGTGAGGGAAAAAGGTTCGTGGGTGGGGTGGGGGGGGATTGAGAGAGGGGATCTCGCCGTAATAACGGTATTTATTTTAACCGCGCTTTTGTGGCATGAATCGAATCGAACCCATTTACCTAACCGTCAAGAAAAGTTTCAACGAATAAAAAATATAAAGGAATTATATATTTTTTTTTTTATAACAATGAAAACATAACAAAACTAACATTCCACTCGTAAAATTTTCACTTCATCAAATTTCCCATATAAAAATGTGTGAGGAATAATCTAACGAAAAAAAAAAAAAAAAAAAAAAAAAGACGATCACAAGATTAAAACTTAGATTCTAAGGTTCTGAGGGAAAGAAAACAAAAACAAAAAAAAAAAGAACGAGAAACGTAAAAGGCTTTTCAATTAGAAAATTCTTTTTTGTAAATGGTATATAATTAACAATGAACGGAGAGAAATAAAATAAAAAATCAATTAGGTAGATAATTCTGAGAGTGCACAACTAATACTACGTAACTCATATATGTGTACATATATATATATATATATATATATAGTATAATACGTGAAAGCGTATACATAAGTGTATATAGTATGAAGAGATAAAGAATAAAATTAATCGATAATATATAGAGAAGAAAAGTTAATAGATATTTGATTCGTTCTTTTTTGTTTTGGTATTTTCTTCCTCTTTTTCTTATTTTTTTTCTTCTTTTTTTTTTTCGAAAAAAAAAAAAAGAAAGAAAAAAGAACTAATTTACTCCAATAAACAGGCATTATGGAGAATTTATAGATGGATTACGTGCCGATCAATTTGAAAAGAATCGCGGGAATAGCGACGGTTGAGAAGGCGCGAAGATTCGAGGAGAGCGCGGGAAAGGTATGGTGGGGGATAAGCCATGGCAATTGATTGGTCGTACGCGTGGCGGCGCGGAGGGGCATCGACCGGTCTGGCATCGGGCTGCTGTCGTACTGGCAGGTCCCCTCGTTCAGTGCCACCAATACACAAGAGCCGAGGACTCTCTATCGCCGACCATTGGTCCTCAATTTGCCGACCAATCATTGGGAAAGTGCCCACGAAAATATCCAATGTAAGTCCACAAATTATCAAACATCAACGGGGTAGACGTACGCTCGCGCGCGGACCTTTCCTTCCTCGTGATTTTTTCTCGTATCACCTCGAAAACGTTTTATCGTTAACTGCCGACGCTGAAAAACCCGTTCCTGCTCGGCCATGTTTGTCGTGGCAAACGTTTCACCGACTAAATCCATCGTCTACCATGCCGCCTTTTGGATACGTATTCTTCAACGCCTCGTTCAACCACCAAAGAAAATTTACGCTACAATATTATCACGGCTCAAGTTTTGTGCTTTCCGATATGGTTTAATTAAGGTGCCTCCTCTTCCCTTCGACTATTTGCGATAGCATCGGTGAAATCGCCAAACCCGTGCAAGGTCTTTCAAGCAGCATACACGGACGACGTAGCCCTCGATTACCGCCTGCCCTCGAGTATATCTCCTCTCTTTCTCTCTCCCTCCCTCTCCCTCTCTTGCTCTCTCACTCGCTCGCTTGTTCACTCTCTTTTTCGTTCTCTCTCTCTCTCTCTCTCTCTCTCTATATATATATATATATATATATATATATCTCACTCTTGCATTCTATTGCGTTCCATCATTTATGCCTCCTCTCTCTTTCTCTCTCTCTCTCTCTTTCGCTCGCTCGCTCTCGCTTTCCCCCTCTTTTTCCTTGTATATCATGCACCTCGCGTCTATCTCTCGATCCCGCACGTGGGTTTAATCCGGACTTCTTCAAGATGTACGCCACGTTGGCGTTTCAAAACATCGCAAAACATAGTGATGATGATGGTGATGATGATGATGATGATGGTGATGATGATTATAATAATAATAATTATTATTATTATTGTTATTATTATTAATTACATTGATTAATGATATATCTCAACTATGATTTTTCCTAATTGTGGGAAATGGAAAGGAGGGGGTGAATCAAACGCACTCTTTTTTCCTTTTTTTCTTTTTTTTTTCTTTTTTTTTTTTTTTTGAGTACGTTCTTATTTCATTACTTTCTACGTAATCCTTTAGATTTAATATAATACATTCTTAGTGAAATTTTGTTTCTTTGCTTGTAACTATGAATAATTTTCAATGACTTTGAAATACTCCTTAAGTGCCTTTGCATCCATCTCTCTTCTACTCTTAGGACAAGTTTTTCATTGTATTGAATTTTTTTGTTCATCAGTGAAAATTTGAAATGGAACAATTGGGAGAAGGACAAGCCGTCGTTGTTGGGAGTACTGGTGGAACGGTACAAGTCGTTCAAATGGGACAAGGAGGACAAGCTATGATGTTACCTCAAGCAATACAAGTAGCAGCTCCCAATGGACAGATTCAAGTAGTTCCTGTTTCCAGTCTTACTAATACGGGCCAACAGATTGTTATACAACAACCTCAGACCCCACAAATTATTCAAACTCCAGACGGACAGACTTATATTTATCAACCTGTACAGATAGAAGGCCAGGTTCAGCAGGCTCAACCTACCGGTAAATACAATTAAAAGTTATCCTTAATATTTTCCATTTGAATGATTAGTATCTCAATGTTTTATTTTATTTCTTAAGTTATAAATATCAATGGGAACCTCATGCAAATTGCTGGTACAACTTCGCAAACTGCAACAGCAACTGCAACAGCAGCACCTGTACAACCATTAGCTAGTCCCACAGCAACAGCTTCGCAAGCAGGCAATGTAGTTATGGTAAGTGTAATTTATTTATTTAGGTAATTTTATTAACATATATCATTTTAAAAATACTCATTGTTTTTTTCTTCTTTATTATAAGATGGTACCAGGAAATAGCGGGCAAACACAATTTCAAAGAGTAGCATTACCAAATGCAGAATTCTTAGAAGAAGAACCTTTGTATGTGAATGCCAAACAATACAGACGCATATTAAAAAGGCGTCAAGCACGAGCCAAATTAGAAGCAGAAGGAAAAATTCCAAAGGAAAGACCCGTATGTACTTTGTCACATTTCAATATTTTTATATCTTTAAATCCAAGTACTTACTGTAATATCAATTAAAAATATATATTACAGAAATATCTTCATGAATCTCGTCATCAACATGCGATGAAAAGAATTCGTGGCGAAGGTGGTCGTTTCCATTCGGGTCAAGTAAAGAAACGGAAGTAAGTGCCTGTGTAATATAAAATTTGAACCTGTCTCTCTTCAATGAAGTAAATAGTGTCCAACTATGCGTACAAGGACGTAATGGTTCTGGTAAAACGAATGAAAAATTTCATAATCATTCAATTCAATCAACATCGAATCTTATTGATTCTATACTGGAACAGAATAGAAAGTGTTAAAGTATCATACAAAACTTGGTCATCTAGAACTATAGGAATGTGCATTCTTCTTGTATACACTCATATTGGTACCAAATGTGAAATTAACGAAGTAAATAATGTTACTTCGAGATATATGTGTGTGTGTTTAACGTTCGAAGAGATATTATCAAGTTTATTACTTATAATTTTTCTATGATATTTAATTGTAACGATGGAAAAAACGAAAGTCTGATTAATTAATTCAGTGATATATCTGAAAACAATACCAATCTATCTATCTATATATATATATATATATATATATATATATATATATATATATATATATATATATATATATATATATATTTATCTCTCTTTCTCTTTTTCTCTCTGACGATCTGCCCATTGTAGATATTTATTTAAAAGTAGATTGAAAGAGAGAGAAAGAGAGAGAGAGAGAGAGAGAGAGAGAGAGAGAGAGAGAGAGAGAGGGGGGAGAGAGATGCGGCGTTAAGGAGAACTGAAGTGATTAAAACGTAATGAGTCAATAATGAAATTGTACTCATATATTTCTAACTGAACACATCTTCGAACATGTATGCTCACTCTTGTAAATAAATATCTTTCTCTCTCTTTTAACACAATGGAAGGTCGAATAAAAACTTCGCTTTCATTAGAATTTGTATATATACTGAGGAACAAACAAAAACAAAAATAAAACAAAAAAGACACAAAGGCAAGAAATAATAAAATGCGATGTTTATGTCTGTAATATTTTTCTAGTGCTTATTTATCTTACAAATCGAATGTGAGCTTGGTAAATCATAGTAAAATATTGGACTGTGTTAGAAATGATACGACAATGACGATATACGATACATATACATATACACACATATATATATATATATATATACATAGATATATATATATATATATATATATATATATATATATATATCGATCAATACAATTTATTATTGATCATGTTACACGCGAAGTTCGTGAAGCACAATTAGAGGAATTCATTTTTATCGTATATCGTACATATTGAGATCATCGATTGAGAGACTGAATTAATAATTTATTATTATGCATCACATATACCGGGTACCATTACTGCGTTTAACTTTTAAAAATATTAATTATTAGACATGCGTAATTTCTTTATAAACTTTTCAAATAATACTTTTATGTATATACTTTCGAATGCAAGTACAATTAAATCTAGATCATTTCAAAAATTTGATTAAACATGATTATATATTATTATATGTCGAGTTTAAAGATCGAAAGAGAAAAAAAAAATTAAAAAGAAAAAAAGGGAAAAGAAAAAGAATGGATATATATATATATATATATATATATATATATATATATATATATATATATATATTTATAACATCTTAAATATTTGTGTTGAAAAAAAATTTAACATATAATACATATTTATTAATTTAAGGTATAATCAAATAGTATCAAATTCAACGTATTAATAATTTTTGAAGCTTCTTTTCCAAAATCAATCGACGTGTGGATTTTATATTCTGAAATGAAAAAGTAATGAGTTCGTTTTAAAAATCACAATTAATATAATTAATTAATTTTTTTTTTCATATACAATTAATTAATATTCTTACATCATATATATATATATATATATATATATATATATATATATATTTTTTTTTTTTTTTCTTTTCTTTTTTGTTTACATGATTCAAGTCGATGATCTGGACAGTAACTTCAAAATCAAATTTCACAAGTACTTTCTGGACGATATAAATAAATTTAGTGTAAAGGATAGGATATAGAAATCCAATGTTTATGCGTTTACTATACTTTGTAATGCTAGCAAAATTTTGTTTTTCTTTCCTTTCTTTCTTTTTTTCCTTTTTTTTTTTCTACATTAAAAATAACATTATGTAAAAAAGAAAGTTTGAAACGAAATGTGGACCATTTCTATAAAAAAAAATTATTTCTCACCAGTTTACACGTATACGCACACGCGCGCGCACACACACACACACACACACATATATGTATGTATATACATGTAAATTATGATCTTTGCCATGTAAAGTTAACTAGCAACAGAACGTAATTTAATTTACTATATTTTATTTTTTACCGAAAATAACGATTGTTTGATCGATTGATCATTAATCCATAACCTTAAATTTACTTGTACATTTGAACGAAATATTAATTTTATGTTTTAACAATGAAAAGTCAAAATACATTCGATGGTAATGCCACATTTTTGGATGCTAGAATAATAGAACATTCAGACTTCTTATCAGGATCATCCTTTGTTGGAAATATGACGGTCGGCTCGATTGGTAATGGTATGCCATAAAGTTTCTCTTTCATAATCATATCTCCTGTTTTACCGATCGCATCTTTGTATTCAGATTTTCCAGTTCTAAAAATGACAAAAGAAAACAAAGATGAGAAAGTTTTATATATTTCAAAAGAAAAATGCAAGTTTTCTTTCTTTCTTCTACAAAATAATATGAGATAATAAAATATTTTTCTCTACAAAAGAAAGAAAATATATATATATATATATATATATATATATATATATATATATGTGTATACCTGATGCGAAGAATTTCACGTTCTTTGGGATTAGGATCGAGATTATTTTCTGGTTTTCCTTTGACTTTAACGAGTAATAAATCCCTTCTAATCATTTTCCAAGGATCTCGAAAAGATCGTTTTTGTACGGTTTCCGGGATAACCCAGTCCTCAGGTAAAGTTACTTGTTCCGTATGCGTTCCTAACTTTTGATCACGCAAAGATAAAAAATCATCTGTCAAAATTCAAACAATAATGACATATCAATTATTATTCTTTTTCCTAAATTTGTAAATTCTGATTGCGTTTCGTAGAAAAAAGAAAAAAGAAAAAGAAAACAAAAAGATTCACATAAAAACAATCTCATTGTTTTTATTTTATTTTTTTTTTTTTTTTATTTTATATTAACCAAGATCTTTAGAATAATCCGTTTGATAAATAGTTCGTTTCACTTTTTTATTTTCTCGTTCGACAAGTTCTTCGTTTAAAGAAGATTCGAGAATAAATTTTTTCAAATGCGGATACTTTTCGTTTACCTATAACGATAAATTAATATAAATAATTATTTTATATATATATTTATTCTTCAAGCGAATCAAAAGAATCTAAATGAAATCGATCTTTTCGTTTTACCCTATTCATATAATATCGAGGATTTTCCGTTCTTTCCTCCAAAGGTAAAGTATCATTTAGCTGTGTTGTATTTAAATGACATTTATATGGTTCATTTAATATATTCAAGGATGTTGGATAAAACTTTTTCGGTTCATACTTTGCCAATTTCTTCGCATCCCTCGAAGGATAATCTATTTTATATCGCGTAAGGAAGTCTCTCGATTCATCGGCCGACTCGAAGATCATCTTTTATTATTTATTTGAGGTTATGTTAAAACAACATTTATATATATATATATATATATATGAAGTTTGTAGGCACTACAATGTTCTTTGTAATAATTTAACAAGAGTATTTTCTTTTACAAAGAAATATATTCTTTGTTATTTTTCTTTTCTGAATCAAATGTATTAATTTCATTAATATACTCGACGAATTATTATACTCGACCGATGGAAAGATAAAAGTCTTCGAGAAGATAAATAAACATCAACGTGATCGAAACATAAACATACTACGTCACTTACCGTATCGATAATGTCGGTACGAACGCCATTAGTCGGTAACAAACTGTCTTACCGTACGGATGGTAAGTAAGGTATTTGTAGATACATTTGATCAGAAAAAATTTATATAGAATATTATCGACCGTGTAAGAAGTATTGCCTAACAACAGGAGCTTTAATTAAAACATTTACGTAATTAATTATTAAAAATCGATAAATAGTACGTAGTAACTAACAAAGTATAATCTTAATATGATGTATTATGAAAATGATTATTAATTAAGAATTTTTCAACGGGTATGATTATCTTATGCGTGCATAATAGAAATTGTAGATAATGATAAATTGAAAAAACAAGAAAAAAGAAAAAAAAAAAAAACAAAAAGAAAAACAAATCTTCTTTCCTCTTTGTTTCTTTTTCTTTCTCTCTTTTTTCTTTGTTTTTACTTTTTTTTTTCTTTTTTTAATTTTTCCACTAATAAAGACTGAAAATCTTGTCGTATCACATAACATTTCGCATGAAATTTGCGCGTGTCGTCGATAAAATCCCACGATAAGCCTCATTCTCCCGTTGATCCAGAAATAACGAGCTGACGTATCAAAATTGAAAAACGAACGTTGCAGAAGCGAGAAAGAAAACAATTTTTCGAGGAGTGACAAACATATCTCTTTTTGTTCTCTCAAGTTCTACTTAATCTCCGTTATTTCTTTTCTTGTTGTTTTTTCTTTCTTTCTCGTTGCTTTTTTTTTCCCTTTGTCCCTCTGTTAATCTTGCTCACGGCTTTTTTCTTTTCTTTCTTTCCCTTAAAATTTTCTTTCTCACGCAAACCATCATCATTTCGTAATATGGGAGTGAAAAAAATGCCACCATGGAGGAAGAGGAATAAATAGAGATGGTGTAAAATGGTCGACAAGAGCCATGTCTATAAACGAGAAATTTGAGGTCGTATCCTAATTGGCGTTTATGGTACACGAGGGTGCCATACCTCATACCTTATATAAGTTACCATTATAATAAGCCACTGGAAACTCTAGATTCATTAGTTGTTAGTCAACGGACATTGGCTTAAAAAATTTTCAATGAATATTTTTTTAATTTTTTATGGTATAAGACGATTGTAAATTATACGTAAAATTGATCTTCGAATATATTCAAAAGACCGTAAGAAAAATTAATGGCTAGAATTTTTCTTTTTCTTTTTTTTTTTTTTTTTTTTTGGATTTTTTTCTTTCTTCCTTTGTTTGCTCTTTTAAAAGCAAACAAAGGAACCCTTTACAACATCTCTTAACCTTAATAAATAATCAAATGTTTTCTTCTGATATACACAGGGAATCTATCTACGTGATCATAAATAATGTATACTAACTAACATTGATATCTTTTCACTATTTAATTCGATCATTTCTTTCGTTGGTCAGTTAAATGAATCTTAGAAAACTTGAAAGAGTTTCTAACTCAATACATTTTTTATTTCTTTTGAAAGAACGAAGCAGACCTTCTTGGAATGATAAAATCAACCAACCATTCATCAACATCCCCTTTACTCGTATAAAACTTCGAGAATATTCGTAAACGTTTAGAATACTAATCAAAAGAAAACGAGAGAGAGAGAGAGAGAGAGAGAGAGAGAGAGAGTGAGAAAGAGAGAGTATTATTGTATAGTTATAACTATTAATTAACTTGTCCGGAGTTCTCACTACGGAAATTTAATTAAATTGACGAGTCGATCGAACGAAGGAAAACGATGTGATTGATGTGTTATCGGAGTTAAAAAGAGAGAAAGAGAGAGAGAGAGAGAGAGAGAGAGAGAGAGAGAAAGAGAAGGGGGGGGAGTAGAGGGAGAAGGGATATAAGGATGAGAGTAGTGGGTGTCGAGAAATTAGGAGGTAGGTGTAACAATATATATAATTTTATTTCTATTCTTTTCTTTTTTCTTTTATACTTTTTTTTTGTTATCTTCCAGTTTCGATCATGGTATCTCTTTAATCTCAAATCGAAACTCGTCATACACGTATGTAGACATATACATATATATATATATATATGTATATATACACAGAGGTCGCGGCAATTTATAGAAGCAATAATAAATCAATTGTAAAACTAACGTCATAGAGTAAGAAGAGATCCTCTCTGCCTCTCTCTCTCTCTCTCTCTCTCTCTCTCTCTCTCTCTCTCTCTCTTTCTCTCGTATACTTTTTCTATGAGTTATTTTTAAAAACATAACCGTTGACATTTTCGATAAGTCCTCTTTCTTTATTATCGGTGTGTTATAGACTTATACATTATAATAATAATTTTAATAATAGTAATAATAATAATATAAACATATGTATATACATATATATATATATATATATATATATATATATGAAAGTTCATAAATATATGAAAGTCTATAAAATCAAATGTTATTTTTTTTTAATATTTTAAATAATATTATATTATTATAATATAGTATATTACACTATAGTATATTATAAAGAAATAAAGGAGAAATTGCACGCATACACACACACACACACACACATACATATACGATATAGTTTTTCTTTTAAAATGTTGATTTAAATGCAACAATGTATAATACTCTTTCTGATAACATTTTTTCTTATGGACAAAAAAGATCAAAGAATAGAGAGAGAGAGAGAGGGAGAAAAAAAAGAAAAAACATTCCGTAGATCGTTTCCAAAAATAATAAACAAGAAATAATGAAGGTACTATTATTTCTTTTTTTTTTCTTTTCTTTTTTTTTTTTTTTTTATTTTCTTTCGAGAGAGAGACAAAAAAACGAAATAATATAGATTAGTTTCGAGCTAGAATATACAGATATTGATATAGTAATATTATTCTTAATTTTATTATTTATATTATCAATATTACATACATATATATATATATATATATATATATATATTTTGTTTATTAATGTCGAGATCGTATAATCTTTTTTCTTTTCTTTTTTTTTCCCCCTCAATAGATAGAGAATTTCTATCCCATATATTTCGTTTCTTTATTTATATAAACGCACACACTTATATACACACATATACACACACACACACACACACACATACATACACATGTATGTACATATAAGTATATAATAAATGTTAGAAAGTCAGACGTCTCCGAAGGATCGATTCGGAAGATGTAACGATCGAATTACGATCACCGGATGCGAGGAGGAGATGATCGTTCTCAAGGAGAAATACGCGGGATATAGACGACGAACGGATAGAATGATTGATAGTACGCGTTTCGTCTCTCATAATGACGTCAATGTGCTTGTGTGTGTATATATGTGTTTGCCTGTGTGTGTGAGAGAGAGAGAGAGATAAATAGATAGAGAGATAGAGAGACCGCTATTTCTACGGACACTATTTCACCCTCCATTTCAAGAATAAACGCAAGGGACCGTATCAAGGGCGTTCCTTTTCTCTCTCTCTCTCTCTCTCTCTCTCTCTCTCTCTCTCTCTCTCTTTCTCATTCTTCTTGATGGACCTTCTGAATCGAAGAAGATAACACGGACACCTTTACTATCTTCTATCGTCTATGTATTTCGAAACGTTTATTCACGCGGAAAGTCAATGACTAAAAACCTATCACAGATATATATTTATTCCCTCCCACCGTCGTCATCATCCCCTCCATCATACCCATCACCTCCCACCACCTGAATTATATCAAAAATTACATCTATCGTTAGTTTTTCTTTGGTTTCTTTTTTCATTATTTTTTCTCTCTTTCTCTCTCTCTCTCTCTCTCTCTCTCTCTCTCTCTCTCTCTCTCTCTCTTTTTTCCTCTTCGAGAAATTAAAAAAATTTTTCATCCCTTTTTATTTTCTTCACTTCCTCTCTTTCTCTCTCTCTCTCTCTCTCTCTCCCTCTCTCTCTCTCTCCCTTTCGTTCTTTTTTTTTCTTTTCTTTTTTTTTTTGTCGAATCAAGGAAAAAAAATTCATTTCTTTCTGAAGAGAACTAGACAATTTTTTTTTTTTATTTATTTGTTTGTTTGTTTGTTTTTGGCTTTTATGCAGGCATCTATATTTTTATCGCAATTTTTCTTTTCCTTACAAAGGGTAGAATATTCT